>NC_072036.1:5720000-5890000 GCF_027791375.1 Indicator indicator | reverse complement strand
CAAGTCTTGTCTCAGCCTTTGAAGCTGTGTGTGTACAAAACTCTGCCTCCATGTGCATGTGGCTACAGATTTGACTCACTCCAACACCTGCACAAACATGTGGTGTTATGTGTGTGGATTATCACAGTGGAAGTTTGAATGCTAGCTCTCCCACTTGCCTACTGGTGGTGTTGACTAGCAGGTCAAGTGTGGGTGCAAGTGTTTGCACTGCTGGATGTGGAATGGTGTATTTGTTAGTGGAATTTGCAAGTCCTTAAAGGAACTGGCAGGTTGAAAATCATGCCTGAAAATCATCCATTGATGTGGACATCTCTTCAAACTGTTGAACTCTCCAACACACTTCGATTAATTTTAGATCTACACTTAAAATTATCTTGCCTGCGTCAAATTTGAGTTCCAGCAAATCTAGGTCCTTGGAAGTTAGGCAGTGAGCAGGAGCATGTAGCCCTCAGATGCCTCCTAGATGAACAGGATTTATGCTGAAAATGTAGAAAATCTATGTAGAAAGGAAAAGGAGAAGGAGGAGAAGGGGAAGGAGAAGGAGAAGGGGAAGGAGAAGGAGAAGGAGAAGGAGAAGGAGAAGGAGAAGGAGAAGGAGAAGGAGAAGGAGAAGGTGAAGGAGAAGGAGAAGGAGAAGGAGAAGGAGAAGGAGAAGGAGAAGGAGAAGGAGAAGGAGAAGGAGAAGGAGAAGGAGAAGGAGAAGGAGAAGGAGGAGAAGGAAGAGGAGGAGAAGGAGGAGGAGGAGAAGGAGGAGAAGGAGAAGGAGAAGGAAAAAAGAAAGAAAAAGAAAAAGAAAAAGAAAAAGAAAAAGAAAAAGAAAAAGAAAAAGAAAAAGAAAAAGAAAAAGAAAAAGAAAAAGAAAAAGAAAAAGAAAAAGAAAAAGAAAAAGAAAAAGAAAAAGAAAAAGAAAAAGAAAAAGGAAAAGAAAGAAAAAGAAAAAGAAAAAGAAAAAGAAAGAAAAAGAAAAAGAAAAAGAAAAAGAAAGAAAAAGAAAAAGAAAAAGAAAAAGAAAAAGAAAAAGAAAAAGAAAAAGAAAAAGAAAAAGAAAAAAAGAAAAAGAAAAAGAAAAAAAGAAAAAATAAAAAGGAAAAGAAAAGAAAAAAGAAAAAGAAATAAAGGAAGAAGGGTGGGAAGGAAGAAAGAAGAAAGGAAGAAACAAAGAAGCAAAGAAAGAAAGAGAGAGAAAGAAAGAAAGAAAAGAAAAAAAACAATAATCACTCCCAAAACAACAACCAACCAAACAAAAAGCCACCACATTTTTCTTCAGTGCTTCACCTGTCTCACACACCTTCATTCATTCCCAGATTTACTCCCAGGAGATTTCCATAGCTTATCTTTGTCTGCCTTTTCCTCTCCCTTCAGTGGTCTGTGATTTTTCTTTCCTCATTCAGCTGCTCAGACCCACTTCTAACAATGTAGGGATCAATTCTAAGGAAAATCTTGCAAAGGAAAACCCACTTGCAGATTGGTGACTACGGGGCAGAGGTTTATTTCAAAACTGCATTTATTAATAAGGCTAGAACCAGCAGTAATTAGTGTTTTCATCTTTAAAATAGAAGTGCTGATCAGATGGGTAAGTCAGGACACACTGAAGTGTATTGTTAGGCTCACACTGCAGCATTTAAAGAAGGTAAACAAAAGAAACTCAGTTACTATAGAAGCAAGTGAAAAATAAACTCTCTTACAAATAAGGGAATTGAGAAAAGAGAGCTGGTCACAGAAACTTACCCTACTTGACAAGGGTGATCTTAGGAGGTGTAGGTCACATCCTTTAAACACAGACAGTAACAATGAAAGCTTCTGTGTTTGGAAAGCCACCTAGAAACAAATCTGCTGAATGGAAAACACACTCCTCTAAGACACAATTATACCACTTGTCTTAAGCCTACTTAGGCTTCTGAAAATGCCTAACACATTAGAAACCTGCTTGGAAAACCTCACCCACCATAATACTGTGAGTCTTCACTGCTGCCTCATCTCACTTGCACTGACAGCCTTTTGCTGGCCTATCCTGACTGGAGTCACTAGGATCATTTTTTATGGAGGACATGTCTCCTCACCCAGTGCTGATGGGGTAGTCAAGATCTCTTTAGGTCAGCCATAAAGGCATTCTAAAAAAATCCTTTTCTAAATCCACTTACTCTTTTTTTTTTTGTTTTCTTTTTTTTTTTTTTAAACTTTCTGTCCTAATTCCCATCTTCCAGTTGAAGGACAAATATTAGGAAATTTCATCTCAACATGAGGAAAAACTTCTTTACTCTGAGGATGACAGAGCACTGGAGCAGGCTGCCAGAGACGTTGGGGAGTCTCTTTCTCTGGAGATTTTCAAAACCTGCCAGGATGTGTTCCTGTGTGGTCTGCCCTAGGTGATCCTGCTCTGGCAGGGGGGTTGAAGTCAATGATCTTCAGAGGTCCCTTACAACCCCTAACATTCTGTGATTCTATGATTCTCTGCCCTGAAATCTGTGTTTTGATTTTTTTATTAAAGTGCATTTTATTTAAAAATAGTTTGCAAGGTTATAGTTTAAAATTTTTTTCTGTGTGATTTCTCATTTGCAGAAAGTTCATAGGATTGGAAAAAAAATTCATAGGAGTGCAAATAATTCATAGGATTGCAAATAGTTCACTGTAATAAAGACACATCCCAACTTTTACAATTTCTCCATGTTCTTTAAGCAAATTGTTTTAATGAAAACTCTTATCACTGTCATAAAACTTTTTTTTTTTTTTGGCAGCTTAAAATACACACAAATGAGGTTGCTGCAAGAACTTGTTCAAGACAGAAAACAAAAGGTCTGCAAATAATTAGCTCAAAAGTGATCTACTTAGCATACTTCATGCTAATTCAGTAGGAGAGAAAATAAATGTATAGACATTTATCAAAAGAAGTCAAGCACATTATTGACTGAGTCAAACCTGTACAGTTTGGTCACAACTTTTCTGAACCTTATCTAAGTGAATTTTCATCAAATGCAATCCACACATCCATTGCTCAAGGCATGCTTGAAGAGCAGTGATGTTCTGAGACTTGCATCTTCCTGTTGAATCAGTTCTAAATCTGCCACTTATGGAACATGAAGGGCTGTGTGCCAAACCTCATCCCATTTGGTGACATTAGCAGACATGACAAATCCCACAACTGCACCATCTCCATCCCTTTTCTGTGTTTTTGTGGGAAACTGTAATAAGCAAAGGCAACATGTGAGCCAATTTTAACACTTGAGCTTTAAATACCTAAGAAAACAAGATTTTTTTCTTTTGGTTTCAAACTCCTGATCTCTTTACTATTCCTTTGCTTTCCTGACTTGTAAAGAATGAAACAGATGTGTATTTATGAGCCCACTTCTTAGAACAAGTTGAGGAGTGGATTCCAAAAGTTACAATCTTCCTTGATTTCTTGTCTAGACATATTTTCAGATGGGAAAAGAGAAAATGAATGTTTATTGTGTTTTATAGCATGTCCATGTTTTGATTAATGATGTATCAAAAGAAAAAAAAAAAAAAGGAGAAAAAATCCACCTACTTGAGGCAAGCAAAGTTGTGTTCTGCAATACAAGGATTTTATCTTTCATTGAAGTAGTCTAATGTTCAGGTGAGTTTCACACACTGCTGACTGACTCTGATCTTGTCAGAGGTCTGTCCTGGTGAAACTCATCAGAAGGGAGTGGCTGATATTGTTGTCAAAGTATACACAAAAAAGGCTCCTGCCTCAAGTTTGTTAACCATCTCCATTGCACAGAAGAATGATTTTACTGGAGAAAATTTGATATCCAGATTTCTCCTGAAAATTTTTTCCATATGTAGTGCCTCTCAAGTAATTTCCATTGGCTTTCTTCACATATAGAAAAGAGTTCAATTCAGGCTCTTTTCCTGGACATTGTGTCTTGTTTTAACCAATACTTGAAACACACACACACAAAAAAAAAAACGAATAAAAAAAGAAAGAAAAAGAAAAATGCAGTGAAGCATGATGAGAAAATCTCTGAAGATTAAGGACATGGGTTCCAAAAGCATGGTCCAGATGTCAATTGTCACAGACATACAGACCTTAATGGAATTATACTGATACATGCCACCTGAGGGTCCCACACAAAACCTTGAGAGGGAAACCTGAATGTGCAAATGGGGTGTCCAGATGACTAAAAATCAACTTTGTCAGACAAATCAGATCACATTTATTTGGAAAGGAGCCCTTACTAGTTGGCACTGATTTTAAAAGGCTTTTTTAAGCACCTTTTATAGGGCCTGATTCAAACCCAACCAAGTCAGTGGAACAATTCCCCTTACCGGGTTTGGAACGCGACGTGTCATGATAACTGCTTCACCATATGTTCCAATGACATTTAGGCTCACTCATCCCATTGGAAGAATTCTTTATTCAGTTACTCACAGCTTGAGAGTCTCAGTTCTTTGGACATTTTTGTTTAATTCCATTCTGCTTTGGAAGAAGCTGGAATGGGAAGAATTCAGTGAACTTTTTAGGCTAGGAAAAATAGTAAGCATTCCGAGGTCGGCTTGAGTTAGGAAAGAATGAATTTTGTTTTAAATGCTAATTTAACTATGATTGGTCAGACTTTGATACAAAACATAGTATTATGGAGGTGCCAAAGCTAGAGAATATTTTGAATTTTTTTTTTCCTAATTCATTTAATTTTGAAAGGAGGAACAAAATAGAATCCAGACCCTACATTTTACAAGATCACGGAAGATTATTTTTGATCTTCATGGTAGCTGTCTTGATGAGTCACATCTCCTGCAAGATTGGTATCCTCAAAAATTACAATGATGTACCACCAGAAATGTGGTTGTCTTCACTCTTAATACTCTTACTGTAATAGTGGCAGCCATTTGGGGGAACTATTCCAACAAAATCAGTATGAAGACCTTTCTGTATATAAACTTTCTAAGCATCATCCCATCTTTAACATCTTAAAATCTCCTGGGAACTGAGGAACCTCCACAAAGGGAAACTGGTTATTACTAGAAAGATCAAATATAAATGGAAAGGGTGGTGTTTTTTTTTTTTTTAAACTGTGTACAAAATTCATGTCTGGAATTCATTTTTCTGTTACAAGGCATTAGTTAGTCTAAAACTAAAAATAAAGACAAGCTGCAAAGGATCCTAATAGTGTGGTTTCTTTTGAACTGCAAATTGACACAGACATTTTATGGGGATGAAAAAAAAACAAGGAAAGAAAAACAAGGAAAGAAAAAATAGAAAGAAAAGAAAAAAAAAGAAAGAAAAGAAAAAGAAGAATGAAAAGAAAAAAAAAGAAAGAAAAGAAAAAAAAAGATAGAAAAGAAAAAAAGAAAGGAAAGAAAAGAAAAAAAGATGAGGCAAGCTGCCTACCAGTGTGAAACATTGCATGTGTGCTGCAAGTGATATATGAATCCCCTTACACTGGCAATAACTTCCATATTCACTAGAGGTGGATTTAAAATGCAGTTGATTGATGCTAGTTTTTGCTGTCAGACCACTGACATTTCAAAGGCATGCCCATGGAGTTATGTACAAGGAATAACTTACTGGGGAATGAGGAGCAGGGCTCATGGTAATAAAAATACTTACACCCTTACACAAAAACCCTTTCTTAAAAGGAACTGGGAGGATCCATCTTCATCCCCTACTTCAACAGCCAGCTTCTGCATAATGGTACTTCCTTCAGCTTATTCTGAGAAGAAACCTTCATGATTCTTCACCAAAATATTTAAACTTCTAACCATATTCCCATTGAAGGAAGTGTTTGCATCAGCACACAAATGGGATTTTGTGGTACAATATGTAACTTGTGTCACATGTGACAGGATTTCTGAAGCACCTCTGTACCTAAAGGGCATTCATTTCTTAGATCTCTTCTTTCTTCACAGCCTGTAGCTGCACCAACACACTGCCCTCCCGAGGCAGCTCTGTTCCTCTTCTTTTTGGGAAGCCACTATTTTAAGATGCAATGCATTTTTGAAAGCCCTGTAAGTTGTTTCAGGAAAATCATCGAATCATACAATTGCCTTTTTGGAAGAGACCCTTGATATCATCTAGTTCAACCATAACACAGCATCCTCCTGTACACAACTGTTAGACCACGTCCCTAAGTGACTCATCCAAGTGCCTTTTAAACACCTCCAGGGATGGTGATGGGGCAGAAATGTGCCCTTGTAGCCAAGGGGGGCAATGGCATCCTGGGGTGCATTAAGAGGAGTGTGTCCAGCAGACTGAGGGAGGTTCTTCTTGCCCTCTACTCTGCCCTGCTGAGACCTCACCTGGAATATTCCATCCAGTTTTGGGCTTCCCAGTTCAAAAGGGACAGAGACCTGCAGGAAAGAGTCCAAGGGAGGGCTACAAGGATAATTGAAGGACTGGAGCACTGCCTTGTGAGGAGAGGCTGAGAGCCCTGGGTCTATTTAGTCTGGAGAAGAGAAGACTAAGAAGGTATTTAATAAATATTTATAAATATGTGAGGGCTGGGTATCAAGAGGAAGGGCACAGGCTCTGCTCAGTTGCACCCTGGGATAGGACAAGGAGCAATGGATATAAAATACAACACAGGAGGTTCCACCTCAACATCAGGAGGAAATTCTTCACTGTGAGGGTCCCAGAGCACTGGAGCAGGCTGCCCAGAGAGGTTGTGGAGTCTCCTTCTCTTTCAAGCCCATCTGAATGCATTCCTGTGCAACCTGTGCTGGATTCTATGGTCCTGCTCTGGCAGGGGGGTTGGACCTGATGATCTCCGGAGGTCCCTTCCAACCCCTAACATCCTCTGATCCTGTGATTGCACCACTTCCCTGGGCAGCCTGTTCCAGGGCCTGACGATCTTTCTGGTGAAGAAATTTTCCCTAATATCTAATCACAAATCTCCCCTGTTGTTACTTGAGACCTTAAGTGATTTAAGAAAGAGCCTTTTTAAACCTAACCCATTCAGTCACAACAGAGTAGGAAGCAAACTCCATGTGAAAACAAAGGATTGCTAACTTCCAGCAGAGAGTGGTGATGAGCACCAGGGCTGGTACCTGTCTCAGCCCCTATGTTGAAACCAGCAGATGCTGTGTAACCACAGCCTAACCCTCTAGACAAAAGCACCCAGAGATGACCTCCTGACATAGATGAAACCCAATGAACCCTTACATCTAGTGGGAAAGCACACAACTAAAGGCAGAGAGTGGTGGATTGTCTTGCTCTGGTTTATGTTGCAGCTAGAAGTCAACTTGATAGGATACAGCCCAGCATAAGCACATATGGAATGAAATGTGACATGCAATAAACAAAGTCTTTTAAATGAGACTTTTTATATCCCTTAAGAAGCAGATGAAGCAGTCACACACTGCTCGTTAGCTTGTAAAAGGAGACACAATGGCTTGTTTTGTAGGAAATTTCAAGTCATGCCCATAAATCAAGCAACAACGTGAGCTGCTCTGATTGTAGTTGGTGGGAAAACTGCTTCTTTATTGGATTTGTTGTACTAAAATGTATTCTTATAAGTTGCATTCTTACTTTCTGGGTCTGCGGAAAGATGTTTCTTCAAGGCATTTTTCAGCATGACCTGGTACCAAGCCAGTGCTCTGATGTCACTGGAAAAAAACAGGACTCTGTCTGGATTTATTAGAAAGGGGAAAGGCTCCTTTTAGTTTTCTCTGTTTTATTGCATCTTCCTTGACATTAAACTCCAGTACTCAGCAGAGCTTATGCCAGATGTGAAGCCCTCCTTTCAAATGTCATGCCAATTACTGACACATAATGCCATATAAATTACTGCAAACTAGCAGATAAAACCAGGCCCATTAAATACTTGCTCCACAGTTTGATTTCTCCTTTTAAACAACCACATTAAAATTATGAAAGGTAATATATTTATTACATACAGCATATGTTTGCACAGTGAAATAACAAAGTATAAACTTCGCTGTTCTTATTACCCGTTGTCAAATAAATTTGCTGCTAGAGATGGAATTTTTTTGTAGCTTCTGTAGGTTTTCTGACAGTAGGTTTCTCTCCAGTATGGTTGCAAGATAAAGGACAGATGTCACAGAAGTCTTCCCAAAACAACTTCTTCTTTCTCTAAATGTATCACAGTATATAAGAGGTTGGAAGGGACCTCCAGATATCATCAGGTCCAACCCCCCTGCCAGAGCAGCATCACTTAGGGTAGTCTGCACAGGAAAGCGTCCAGGTGGGTTTGGAAAGTCTCCAGAGAAGGAGACTCCACAACCCCCCTGAGCAGCCTGCTCCAGGGTTCTGCCACCCTCACTGTAAAGAAATTTCTCCTCATGTTGAGGTGAAATCTTCTATATCCTAGTTTGAACCCATTGGTCCTTGTCTTATCACTGTGAACCACCCACAAGAGCCTGGCCCCCTCCCCTTGACACCTACCCCTCAGGTATTTGTAGACATTGATCAGATCCCCTCTCAGTCTTCTCTTCTCAAAATAGCCCCAGGGATCTGAGTCTCTCTTCGTAGGGGAGATGCTCAAGTCCTGTCTTCTTTTTATCTGTAAGCTGTAAAACAACTCCAGCACAAACTTGAATCCATCCCTGGCTTCAGTGCTTTAGAAGGTGCATTGTATATCAAATAGATCTTTATATACTTATTTAATTCTTCTGTCCAAGGTTGAATCAGTGTTATGGCTGTTAGAGTAACAAAACAAAATAAAAAGTATTTCCAAGCAGACCTTTCCAAAACACAGTTGCTTCTATTTGTAAATCCATTTTTTCAAGTATCCTCAGTATAAGCAAAAAATTTTTTCATGTAGTTGAGATGAGGCAAACATCAGGGATCTCAGACATTAAAGAGAGAATTTTGTTTTAACCAGGTGTAGAAAATTTTGGTTCAATTACATAAAGATTTTTTTGTGTTGGTCTTTTTTCAGATTTCTGAAGTAATCCTTCTGAATGAGAAGGCACAAAATATGGAGATACCTTTGGCTAAATATCTTTTAACCTCTAAGCACTTTTACACAGCCAGGAGTTTGATCAAGGTGAATGACAGTCAATTAAAAATAAACAAATAAACAAACAAAAAAACCCCACACAAACAAACCCAAACAACAAAAAAAAAAAAACCAAAAAAACCCAGGTATGTCATTACAACAAAGAATTAGTAAACCATGCATTAGATTTTGGTAAATTTGGGATTTATTTGTTTGTTTGATGATTGGAATTGTCAGCAAGCCATACAGCATAGTGATTAGATTGGGAGGTCTAACTTTGAGCAGTACATCATTGATCCACACATCATTGACCCCATGATCTCTTGAGGTCCCTTCCAGCCTCTGATATACTGTGATACTGAGATCATACCCAGGGGACTGCAGTTTCTGTGGTTCACTTAAGCCAAGAGTGAAGAGCACAACTTTTTAGTTTAACTCTAGAACTTGAGAGCTCTCTGAAGGGTGTGGAGAGAGTTAGCTGCTGTGGTGAATCTTTTGCTGCTGTTTACACATGAAGTTTGAGCACATATGATAGATACTGCTCCTGGGGTGAAAGACTGAAGGTAAATGAAGGACAACAAAGTCTAGTAAGAGATGTGATAACCTTTAGTTTAATCAGATTAGGAATGCTTGTCAGCCTCTGTATGAATCACTGTTTCACATTAGTTTCCCATATTCTTGCACAACAAGAAAGAAGACATTAGCATGTAAGAACATTGAGGAGGAAAACAATGACTCCTGTTCTTTACAATGAGAGTGGTGGAACACTGGAACAGCTTGCTCAGGGAGGTGGTGGAGGCCCCATCCCTGGAGACATTCAAGGTCAGGGCTCTGAGCAACATGATCTAGTTGGGGATGTCCCTGCTTACTGCAGGAGGGTTGGACAAGATGATCCTTGAGGGTCTCTTCCAGTGCAATGGATTCTATGATTCCTAGTGCATCCTAATCTTGAAAAACCTATGAATCCTGAAATATCTTAGAAAATGGTTTTACATATAATGAACTTATAATTAATGTAATTCATTACATGAGGGAATTTGTATTTTAGGATAAGTAAGGCAAGAGCAAACCTATTGTATGAAAAAGAAGTTGGCTTGTGTAGTATAGTAAAACAAAGACTAAAAAGGGACATGGCTCTTCCTCACAAAATATGAACAGTTCAGTAGTAGAGTGGTAAAAACAATGCTGGCACAGGAATAAATAGGAGAAAAGTGACCATTAATAAATTAAATCTGAGAACTGGAAATCTGTTTCTTGCTTTCTCTGTAACAAAAAAAAAAAAAACAATGAAATGTACAAGTAAGGATAAAAAATGTAACTTTTCTTTGAGGGAAAAAAGATAAATTTAATTTAAGATTTATATTTCTGTGCTGAGGAAGATTTGCTCAAGACACCAAGTGTTATGAGAAAAAAAAGAATCAGTAAAGTATATCTTGATCCCCCCCTGTACATTTGAAATGAAATTACTCCATACAAAAGTCATTGTTCCATGTCCATGTTTCATAGACACAGAAGATAATTGCATTTAGTTTCACACTAGATAGATTGCTTCATACCATTAGAATAAAATTGTGTTATTGCAAAAATTTCCTGCCTAAAATGGTCATAAAACCTCCAGTCAGCTTTGGGCTTGCTGAGGTTGGGCAGCTTTAACCAAGAGAAAAGGATTTGGGGCTGGGTCTTTCATTTAAGTCCTTGTATTCGGCTGGAGTTTTATAAATAACCCTGAAGGTTCATTTCAGAAGGACAGAAAAAAAAAAAAAGAAGGGCAGAAAGTTGATTGGATAGGGTTGGGTGATAGGTTGGACTGGATGGTCTTGGAGGTCTTTTCCATCTGGTTGATTCTATGATTCTAAACTGTTTCAGCTATCACTACATAACTTACTGTGTACCACTAATTGTGGTATCAACCAGTTTGGATTTGAAGCAACCAGAGATTGCAGTGGAAGCCTTATAGTCAGAAGGTCAAATGTGCACCAGTAAGGTGTCTTTAAAACACACAATTAAGAGAAGAATATAATTTATTTATCTCCATTCCCTCCTCCTGTCTCTCACAACCAGGAGACAGGCAGAGGCATGTTTGTTCCCCAGTGCTGAAACACAAATATTTGCTTGGGGAAAAGAAAAAAAAAAAAAAAATCAAAAATGAAGCTGAAGTTTCACACTGATTAGAGCAGAGGAGTCAGTACCAGATTTCCTCTTCTTCCACTACACCTCATGTTGAACTACATGACTTTTAAAATTCCCTTCCAACCCAAATCATTCTGTTATTTTTGCTGTTAATTAGAGCCTCTACTTCTTTCAGCTCTTTTTGGGGAAGAAAACAATAAATAATGGAAATTCAGGAATCACCCTGCCCTTTCCCCCTGCCAAATGTGTTTGTCCCACAGGGAATATTCAGAGTTTTCTGAAGATAAAAACTTCCAAGTAGCAGGGTACCAACATGCATAAACCCAGGAATATTGTCCCAGGACTGAATGGTTCCATTCCCATACTTTATACCCCTTGTCACATTTTGAGGGTGCACAATGTCCTCAGACACATCATTTAAATTTGATTCCTTAGAAAGGGGCATGTTATGAGTCTCTCAATTAAAAAATATCTTCATCTATTCCCATATTTGGCCTGCACTGGTATATTGTCTGAGTTATTCATATCAAGTAGGCAAGAATTAAGCACCATGGGTTTTCATAGTCTCTGTTATATGTTACTGGTCTTATGGAAAACAGCATTAATTGTGTTTCTTAATGTGTGTGAGAATATTAATAAGATGCTGAATATGAAAGAAAAGATTCTGAGGAAGATGCCTTCTCTCAATCCAAAGGCTACAGTCATTAAAAGCTTGTGGGCTTAACATTACAAAAGCCCAAACACGCTCTCAGGTGATAGGATTTAATTAGGGCAGCAATCAATTCCCACATCCTTTGGATTTGTATGTCACAACTTCTCTTCATTGTCTAACATGAGCACTGAGTATGTATCCAGGGCAATGAGAATAATAGTTCAGCTCTTCTCCTTCTCTTGTTGTTAGTGTGGGGTCTTTTTGAAGTTCACCACATGAATAGATGAAAACTGGCACTGTCAGTTAGAGAAAAACAGAACCAAGGGGCATCAGAAGTGAGGGGGAGCCTTTACTGATTCTCCAAAGCTTCTGTTGTCTTGAGGAAGATGTGGGAAGCAGCTTAATGAAAAGAAACAGCAAACCTCATCCTAACTACCCAGCTTCTACACTGCCTGTTCTGCAGCACTGGTGCTCCAGGATATTACATTTGCTTAGCTGGGATTCCTGAAAAATCTTTTTGGAATTTCAGGCTTACAGAACATGGCATACTTTGTTCTTATCCCTCCTTCTTCCCTCACCTTTCAGAAGTAAAAATGTTCCACTTGGGAAAACATATTCACTCTTGTCTTTTGGGAACTACTTAAAAGAGAAAAAGAAGTCTCAACCAGCCAGTGAGGTAACAAAGGCATTTTTGGTGTACTGGCTCTTTGAGCAGTTTACAGGCTGATCTCTTCAAAGGAAGCATTCCTTCAGGAAACAGAAAGAAACTTTCTTTTAAAGCACAGATATTTGTCACCCTCTGAAATGTAGTTAAAATATTTTCCAAACCTGTTTAACAATAAACATTACCTTTTTTTTTTTTTTTTTTTTTTTTAAGCATCAAAAATATGAACTGCTAGCATATTCCCCCAAGCCACTAAATACCAGCTGATCAGCCTCCAATCCCTTTAGGAAGTTTAAAACAGCTGTGCTGCAACATGAAGTGAGAAAAGCAGCAGGAACAAGCTTTGGCGAGCCTGGGTTTGTTCCTAACGAAACAAAGTAAAGCTTCTAAATGATTTCAGTGCTGGTAACCTGCAAATTACAACCCCAGCTCTTCACTTTGGAGAGTGAATAGCATGCAAGAAAGACCCAGCAGAGAAATGAATCCAGCTGCATTTGGGGGACACACACACAAAAAGTGATGCCTTTACCAAAGGTATTTGCAAAATGAGAGTTTAAATACCTCACAGACTTAAAGCATATCAGTTACAGCCTCGTGAACCATTTGCTCACAGAAAGCTGCAATAAAGCTAATACCTGGCTGAAATGAAAGCTAATACCTGGCTGAAATTAAAGTGTATTTATTTAATTAGCTTAAGACAAGAGAGAAAAGATATTGATAGCCCCTGCAGATCTTGTACCACAAGATGCATTTCATGCAAAGTATTGGTTTTTGAATCAACACTGCTCATGGGATGGGATGTTTCAGTAAGCAGGTTGTAACCACCCACTGTGCCACTGGCTTTGTCTTCAGAAGCAGTCAATCTTATCTTCAGTGTCCTCTTTCCATTGCTCAGCATGCTCAGGAGCCAACCTTATTTAGTGCCATATTTCTCTTGACAGTGACAACTGGTAGGTGCTCCTCATTTAACAGCAGCTTACAGACTCAGTGAAATATTGTACTGCTGACTGGAATGGGAACTGTGGCTTTGGCACTTCCTTTTTGCCTGGATTGATTTCTGTCAGCATACATGGATAGGTTTATTTCAGAAAAGGAACAGAATGAGAATGACTTTTACTTTGTAAATCCCACTTGCAGATCTAGCTTCTGTGATAGCTCTTTGAAAGTGAAAGAGGACATAAAACCTTATTTGATGTTCAGAGGAATAAAAGCCTGAGAGATTCTTATAACTGCAGAAAGAAATAGCCAAGTGTTTGTCATAATTTCAGCTCCTTTCTTTGATCTTATTGAACAAAGTTCAAGAGCCATTTCTCACACAACTCCTGTGTGTAAGAAATTTAGTTTCAAGCATTGGCCAAAATGGTAAATCACTAAATTTTGGGGGTTTTAATATTCTATGTTAACTAGCTGATTTTCTTACAGATTAGGTTCCAGATGTGGGTGGCACAATCCTTGCACTAAAGAAAATTGTAATTAGCCTGTTCAAGATTTTATGCCAGCCCAAAAGTGGTCTGTCATCTCGAAGTGCCAATAACATCTCATGTTTCTTTCAAAGAAAACAGTCAAATGAAAAATGTTACTGGCCAGAACTGAACACTACTATTTCAATATACACTGTTTCAGGTTTCTCCAGCTCGTGTGTTGCACTATTTTTCCTCCCAGAACAAACATATTCTTCTGCTTAGGTCATTTGCAAATGAAATAATTCTGATTTTGTGTTTTCCTTCTTTATTCTCTCTTTGCACAAAACTAATGTTCCAGAAGGTATCAAGTGAAACAATGCCAAGTGTATAGTATCATTAAGCAACTCTGGACAGACATTCATGCATATGTTTCTTGGCACTTTTTGATCTCCTCCCCCAAACATTCCTGCTCCTACTGAGGATCTTGGTGAAATGTCCTTAGAAAATAGTAGGATGCAGGACAATGCCTCAGCCTTTGCCCAGAACTATCTAGTGGAAACATTATCATAAGAATCAAAACACTTGGCATCTCAAAGCTTGAGTTCTGTTTGTCCTTCTCTGTTCACACTTGGTGTTATCAGGTACTTTAGGCAGAATGAGATGTCTAGAGACCAGAAGTTCTGAAATACTTACTCCTTTACATATACCCTATAAGAATCAGGGACTCAGGAGTTGGCTTCCCATCAACTAGTTCAGGATTGTACACAGTTAGAAGCCACTGGGAGAAGAATCAGAGAAGGCAGAGCAGTGGGATGGAAGGGACCTTGAAAGCTCATCCAGTCCAACCCCTCTTGCAGAGCAAGATCACCTGTACCAGATCACACAGGAACACATCCAGGCAGGTTTTGAATATCTCCAGAGAGGGAGACTCCAAAACCCCCCTGGGCAGCTTGTTCCAATATTCTGTCACCCTCACTGTGAAATTTTTTTTCCCCTCATATTTCTATGGAACTTCCTATGCCTCAACTTCCACCATTGCCCCTTGTCCTGTCCTTGGGCTACACCAAGAAGAGCCTGGCCCCATCCTCTTGGCACTCACCCTTTGCATCTTTATAAACATTAATGAGGTCACCCCTTAGTCTCCTCAAAACTGAAGAGCCTCAGCTCCCTCAGTCTCTCCTCATAAGGAAGCTGTCCCACTCCATCATTTTTGTGACATCAAAAGACACTCTTTTGTTGTTCAGCTACATGAGCAATTCCACAACTTCTGTCTTGATCCCAGGTTCCTATTGTTCATCAGGACTCTGTATTATACATTGCTCAGCAGAAAAAAAAAAAAAACAACATCAAGACTCTTGTGGGAACAAAATGTGTGTCTTAATTTTCACTGAGACAATGCACAGCCAACTGCTCTTTAAACTGTAATTATTAGGCCTGAACAAGCATGCGTTGAAGACATCCCCATTGTTGGTACCCTGGTGAGATCACTTGGAAAGCCAATAGTTAGTGGTGTACAACAATATGCTAATATGCCTGGAGGAATTAGGACACTTCCTTAGTGTTGCCTATAAACTTTTCTTATTCCTGGCGTTTCTCTCTCTTTTTTTCTTTTTTTTTTTTTTTTTTTGTTTAAATGTGCCACTCATAATTAACTACAGCAAAAGAAAGCCCAGCAAGGAAAAGCAATTTATCTGAAAGCCTCTATTCTCTTCTCAAAATGCATGAAGGCTTATTTTGTGCTTCCAGTTGGCCAGCATGTCCTTTTTGTGTGCAGAAGAACGATATCATTGTCTCAAATAATAGAAGGGCTTCCAGGGCAGCTCAAAGAAGCCATAAACTTGCACTCATCTTTGCTTCCAAACTGGTAAGGAGTCACTGCTCTTCCTGCCTGGAAGTAAGAAGCATGTATGATTACAACACTAATTACTGGATATTTCAGGAGCTGTCTCCTGTGATGATAAAAACCGTTTAGGATCATTTCAGCAATCAAATAACCAGTAAGTAATATCATCCATATAACACCATCTATGATAGCATCTTGCATTCCTTTCTCTGTAGGAAAGTATTTTCTTCCTTTGTCTGTTGGAAAGAACTTCTAGCTTCCAGTTTTCTTGAGGAGAGCTTTTTGTGTTAGGGAATTCTCTGGGCTCATCCAATTTCTGCATTGGGAAGAGTCTTTGACGAGGTACATATTGTCTAAAATGATCCTGCATGAAACAAGTAAATTACATTAAAAAAAAAAAAAAAGATTGTGTGAGTAAGAAGCATGCAGATGAAAAGCTCTTTCACAGAAATGATGAGCCCTGGGAGCAAGGTTAAGTAAAAACCTCGACTGATTTTCCATGCGAGCCTTCAAAACCTGGGCAAACACAGATGCCTTGCACTGGCCTGAGGAGGAATCCACTGTCTGTAAACAAAATGTTGCAATTATGACTGAGACTTGGGCTTGCAGGAATCTGTTATTTCCCAGTCCTGTTTTGCTTTTTAAATGTTAATGTCAAGTTGCCTTTAAAAAGAGGACAAGCACTCCCATAGGCAGGACCATAAAAAGGCTGCATCACTTTCCTCTTAACCACACCTTCGCTGGAGTGTCTGCATGTTTGGTCTGGAATGTTTCATCCCTGCCTTCTCCTCAGTGCAGTGTCCAAGACACAGCAAGCCTGAAAAATAAGTCCACTGAGATTGGTAGAAATCCCTCCAGTAACTTCGGTGAGCACTGATTCCAGCTGTTAACTTCCAGGTCATTGCCAAGATGAACTGAAGAAGTGCTTGCTGCCACTAATACACTGACTTCCTAAAGACTTGTATGTTTATTAAAAAGCAAAACAAAAAACCCCAAACCTCCCTAACTTAGTATGAATCATTCTGTTTCCTAAGCAGTACACAAAGAAACAAAGTGATTTTTTTTATCAGACTCAACAGAAAACCTCTGAAAAATAATAATAATATTGCAAATGAGAAGATCCTGTTAAAAGACTCATTCCTTGCCTTCCCCTCCCCCTAGAGTGTCTGTGCTTCTCCAAAGTGCCAAATGGATACTCAAAGGTATTTTGAAGTTAAACCAACCAAAGGTGCTTGTAAAGCTTCAAGCAGTTCCATCACCTGTGCCCTCACACCAGCCTCACCAAGGTTATTCAAACTGAATTTCAAGTGACTCTTTCTGGGTTAAGACTGCCTCCTTATAATTTTTAGCAGTTGAGGGTAATTATTTTGGCAGAAGCTATAGAACAATGAAACCAGACTTTATGTAGTGGAAAGATGACAAACAGTTTTCAACTCTCACAGGGCTGACAGTGAGCACTGCTTAAGTGCTGTCTGTTCCAGAGATGAAAAAGCTGCTTCTTGTGTTTGGGGTTACAGAATGTCTTAATTTTCTCCTCAGTGAATCATTCAAGTGTTTTACAACAGGTCATTAAAGGTAAACTGTTTAGTGCATTGTTAGCATGCACAAAATTTCCCTCAAACAAATAACGTAAATGATGGTTATAAATCAGGAAGCTAAATCTAAAGATGCAATGTTATGGACATCCACTTTCCATCCCTTTCCTCTGCGCTAGTGCTACTCTAGAGAAAAGACACTAATAGAAGGAGGTTCCCCTCCTGCCCATCACTGCAGGCTGATCTCATGCCCTGCACATACTGCTGTAGCTAGACTCTACTGTTGCACTGAATTGTATTCAGTTCTTAACTGAATTGTATTCAGTTCTTAACTTAAGTTCTTAACTTCAGTTCTTAAGTATTCAGTCAGACCTTCCTGTCTGCTTTATCTGAGCATTTCCTCTCAGAGCATTCTGTCAGGCTTGTTCTCTGCTGTTTGAGATGTCAAAGCTTTATTGACCAGTAGTCATTCAGCATTTGTCACCTTTCCAGACCCACCTTGAGGTCAGGACACTTTTTAGACATAATGCCTTGGCACTAGAAGTGCATATTCATCCTTCAGAGAAACACTACAAAGCAGAATATCTAGAGCAGTGTTTCATTGAGGGAGAGAGAGTTGAGCCACTTGCCTCTGCCTGGCATCAGTACTCCAAAGGTGGCAAAAATCGGCTAGTCAGTGAGACTAGGACAGCACTGTCACACAGAGCAAGCTGCTCTGCAGAGTTAGGGTTAGAGTAAGCTGGGGTCCTGTTCTGGCAAGGGGGTTGGACTAGATGATCTTTTGACTTCCCTTCCAACCCCTAACATTCTTTGATTCTGTGAAACATGCAAAATCCCAAACACATCCCAGTCAAAGCTGGTGTGCCTTAAGTATCTTCCAAACTTGTGACCAGCTGCTGGAGCCTTCAGATGTCCCCTGTTGCTGAGGACTATGATTGAGAAGGACTATGTGGAATATAAAACGAAATGTCACCACAAGAATCTTTTTAGCTTCACCTTTGAATCTAACATTAACGTTCAGAAGCTGAATTGCACTTTCATCCCCTCTATTGTGGACTCATTACACCTCCCCTAGGCTTTATGAGAAAATGGTAGTGTTCACAAATGCCTGCACCTTATCCACCTTGCTTTTGTAGCTATGCACATTCATAGCTCTAAAAAGCCAGGGGGAACCATATTAATGCTCTAGTCTAACCTCAGGTTGTGGAATGATTCATCTTGATACTTCACATCAGATCCAGTAAGCTATGGAAGAGCTATAGAATGTATTTTAGACATCTATCTCAATTTAAAGATGTCAAGTAGCTGAGTGATTCACTCTGGGTTCAGGTAAGTGGTCCCAGAAGTTAATTTTATTCACCTTTCAAAAACTGTGCCTTATTTCTGGCTTGAATTCCTTCAGTTTCAACTCCTAGCCACAGATCTTCCTACACTGTTTTCTGATAAGGAGCTCTCTACTAATATAGGCATGTTTCCTAGGCATATCTAGATCTTACTCAGTTCAAGTTTCAGCTTTCTATACTCTGACCTTCAAGAGTTAATTACAATGATTTAAAAATAAAGTAACTTAGTTAGTGGGATGTTCACATTTACAATGGATTAAGATACTGTCAAGGGTTAAGGTTAGGTCAGCTGCTAGCAGAGGCTGAGCTGTAAAGTCAAATCACTGAAGAGAGTTAGTTCTCTTCTAGCTCAAACCAGGACAGGTACAAACAGTAGTAAGTGCTGGTTAGCTAGCAGAACTCCAAGTGTACAGGGGAGGATGAAAGAGCTGCAGAGCTGGTTGAGAATCCTCCTTTCTGATCCTGAAGTAGCACTGGAGTTCTTCTGCAAACCTCTTCATTTCAAGATTTCTGGCTACATCCAGTCCAAGATCTACAGCCATGCATGGCTTGGCATTCTTTTTTTATTTATTGTCTTCTTTGGGCTAATCCATTTTTATCCATTGCACTTCTGTTGCTAGAATATTTAATTTAATGCTATGAAACTGAGAGAGTCAAAAGACAAGCTCAGGTAAAAGAGCACAGCTCTACTCATACCAGCTTGATGGAGCCAGCCATAAATCTGGGCCAAACTGGCTCTGAGCTTGACAGCTGTTTAATACAGTCATGAAAGCACAGACTTCCCAATTGTCAGCTATTTATCTGTGACAGGGAAAAAGCATTCGACAAGCTGAACATGAGGATGTTGGCTGCAGGATAAACAAATCTTCTGCATCTCTAAAGCTATAGATCTGTTTCTCATTGCAAACAATTTATCAACCAATTCCCTCACAAAGAAGCACCAGTTTTCAGGCAAAGCTCATCCCTGCTTTAGGATATCTTGTTACTTACACTGAGATAGAGTGTACAGTGCAAATCAAATTTGTCCACACAGGAATACTTTATTCCAGCCATGCCTTATTAAATGGGGTTTCTTTTCTACACTATCCATGAGTTTAGACATAACCATGAATTTCATAAATAAAGGCCTATTTCCTGCCCAGAAAGGCTTTATTTCTGCATGTCTGGATCACTTCTTCCTGTGAATAGGCACATCATTATGTTTAAAAACCCCAACAACCCTCTGTATATCAGCTATAGATAAGGCTGTGCTGTTATTGAAAAGATAATGAGGCATAAAGCCCTCACTTCTGGAAAACACTGCACATTTTGGACGTGGTTAGTCATGAACCAGCTCAGAGCACTGATGTGTATTTCCCCTCCCTGGTTGCTTTGAGGCACTGCTTGGAAAAAATGAGGATAACCCAGATTAGAACTGTGAAATCACATTGCCACTTTTATAGGCTGTCATTGCTTTAGTGGAGGAATAGCTACGAAGATAAGTGCAGCCACCCCACGTACCTCTGTGCCCTCCCCCACCCTCCCACCTCCCACACTCAAGTTCTGATTCAAATGCAGCAAGTCTCCTCCCAGGCTGTCCAGGAAATCGCCACCCAGAGATTTCTGTACCGTTCACAGTCAACATTGCTGAAGGCAATAATGGTTTGCTGGGAAGAAGTGCCTTGAACTGATCTTTTCAGCCAGCCAGGGATGGCTGCCTTAACCCTGCTTGTGATCTGTAATCTCACTCCTTGGCAAAGTCTTTTGGCTCCTTTGTTTACATAGAGTCAGTGTGTGTGTACAAATACACGTAGTGTTTCTTACAGTGAGGGGAAAAAAACCCAAAACCCTGCGAATGGGAAGGGTCATTTTAAGGAAGACTGGCAAAAGCAGCACCATCTAACACCCTCAGTAGGATTTTTGCAGCTGACTTGCAGACATCATGTGTTCCAGAAACTCCTCCTTCCACACTGCTTGTTGCTGTACCATAGAACCATGGAATCATTGCAGTTGGAAAGGCCCACAAAGAAGGTGTCCCTGTATTCCTATCATGATAATACTTACAGGAAGTCTTTTGGCTCCAGTCACAGTTAGAAAGAAGGGAGGAAAATTATACTTGTAGTCACAAAATCACTTACAAAGTGTTTGACAGATCTTGAGTGTGAATAATTTGACCTCTGATGCCTGTGAAATTGCATGGTATGAAATAGACATTCCTCACTAATCAAGCACTCCTTAATGCATGCATTTTAATGTCTTTATTGCCTCCAGTTATCTATAAAAAGCCATCACTTTCCCTTCTTTGTGCTGCTCACATCATATACAAACTGTTCCAACCAGTCATGGTTTATAGTTTTGCTAAAAGCCCTTAGTAGAAGTTGCACAGATATCCAATACACCAACCAATGCTCTCTGTTCTCCATCTTTAAATACATAAAAACCACAATTATGCTTCCTAAGTGCCTAAACGTTTTAAACCAGAAGAGCTGTTTTTCTGTGTTACTTCATGCCAGTCATGTGTGGCAGGAAAATGAAACCTGTGAGTGTCTGCCTAAAATAACCAAGAGATGGCAGCACTCCATGCAACTCACAGTTGGCTTGTCAAACAATCTATAACTACAGTACAGCAGGCAGCAGGAGTAGGAAATGCAAGAGAAACAGTGCAGCCAGCTGTAGAGTAAGCCATGACATGCATCATTTCATCTGTCATTCACCCTGCCTGCTGTGGGGGACTGACAGACACAGCAGTGCTGGCAAGTTCTTGACCAAGTTGGGAGAAGGAGGAGGGTTGTGACAATTGAGATACTTGAACGTGTCCAGAGATGGTCAGAGAGGTTGGTGAGAGGTCTGGAGCACAGCCCTGTGAGGAGAGGCTGAGGGAGCTGGGGGTGTTTAGCCTGGAGAAGAGGAGGCTCAGGGGAGACCTCATTGCTCTTTACAGCTACCTGAAAGGAGGTTATAGACATGTGGGGGTTGGTCTCTTCTGCCAGGCAACCAGCAACAGAACAAGAGGACACAGTCTCAAGCTGCACCAGGGGAAGTTTAGGCTGAAGGTGAGGAGAAAGTTCTTCCCAGAAAGAGTAACTGGCTATGGAATGTGCTGCCCAAGGAGGTGGTGGAGTCACCATCCCTGAAGGTGTTCAAAAAAAGCTTGGATATGGCACTTGGAGCCATGGTTTAGTTGTCAGGAGGTGTTAGGTATTAGGTAATAGGTTGGACTTGATGATCTCTGAGGTCTTTTCCAACATGGCTGATTCTGTGTAATTGCCTCTCTTTCTGGTTCATTGCCTATCAGTGGCAGCAATATTCACTGAGCTCCTGAAGCTGTTCCCTTGCATCTGAAATCATTGGGAAAAATATTGTCACCAGAAGGAAATGCATTAAGGTAAGGTGCCTAGTGAATGCATTCCAAAATGGATTCATCGTCACTTTAAACAACAAGATCACAGAAAGTTTCATGTGTATGGTAGTAGGGCAAACTGCATGCAGTTTTCTTTCCTTCCTCTCTTAGATGTTGAAGTAGAAGTTAATTCACCCCAATGCTCCTCAATCTTCATGTACTACTCCCTGTCAGTGCAAACTACAAATTATTAGGTACTTTGTCTTGGTTTGCCAAGGTGTAGATGGCTGTGCAGAGAGACCTTGTGGGATGTCAGTGATTTGGTTTCCTTGGGAAGAGAGTTACTGTGTGGAGAAGAGAGTGCTGATGCACATGAAGAAGCTGTGACCTGATGCAGGCTGTGTTTCACACATTCTGGTCTCCAGAAACCTTTGGATGCTTTTTAAGCTTCTTTATACAAGTCCAGGAATTCTCTGATGCTGCTCAAATACTTTTCCTTGCAGAGCCAGCACAGGCTTGCATGTTTAGCAGGTTGTTTCCACTCTGGTTTTTGCAGTACATGTTAGGGCAATTACCCTGTTTAGCTTTACACTTTTTTTCCATACGTTCCCTCCCTGCTAAAAGGTGGGAGGTTATAAATTATCATGCAATAAGTATCATGTTACAAAATCCTGGCAGAGATAAAGCACCTACCATTTGTACCAAGTCAGCTCTGTAAAGTCATTGTTATAGTCCTTGCTGATGTTTGACTCAGTCAGTCTCCGTGACAGCAAAATCACTAAGGCATATCTCCAGTAGGATGTAAGGGCAGGATGAGTTACTCACTTATAAAGAAAACCACGGTGTGATAATTAAACCTCAACTTTTAAACACAGAAAGGATCCCATGGATCAAGGTCCTCACCTTTCCTTTCTTCTCCAGCCTTTCCTAGCTGCTCTATCAGAAGCGCACATTACAACTTTCTCTCTCCCTGCCCACACTCTTCCTGCACAGGGGGATTTCCCATCATACACAGCTTTAATTAACACTGGGAATGCTGAAGGAGACAAGATGGTGTGATGAAGAGGATGATTCAGACAAGGCCAAATGGAATAATTAAGTTGTCCCATATTGAAAAAAGAAGCAGCTTCTGGGATGGTGCAAAAATAAAAGTACCTCATTTGTGTGTTTTTACCATAGATGAAGTAGTTGATGGCCCTTTGTCACTAGAGGAAGATCTCCCTCTTCACAATCCATCAATTTTGCCAGGAAAACCTTCCCTTCACCCCACTTCTGAGCAAAGACTTCATAGCAGAGACCCTCCTCTCACTTAGAAGTTAGTGTTTGAACAAAGCAGACCAGACCTGGCAATAGTTTTAGTTTGTGAGGAACTATTTTGCATGCTAGTGGCAGGATCTTTGATTGTCACAGGCTGTCGGGGCTCTGCTGTGAGGTGCAAGGCAGCCCCTGCTGTGCCCTCGATGACGTGTCAGAGTACTGGAGACAAGTACCTGCTGGACTTGCCTCAGCCTTCACACATACATAGGCTCAGGGAAGTCCAGGAGGGCTTTCCAGCTAGGCATGGGAGCCAAGGACAAGCACTGCTGCTATAAGGGTAAAATGCAGCCCTTCACATGCCCGGGGCGGGGGGTTGGAAGGGGGAAGGGAAAGAAGGACATTTCTGACAGGATGGAGGAGGGGACAGCTTTGGAGGAACAAAGTGAATCTTTGGAGTGTAGCTGCTTGGACAGCACAAGAGGAGCCATAGCTTGGCAGGATGCAGCACACACTCCCCCAAGGCAGCAGCAGATGCCAGCAGGAACTGGGCTCCTCTCTCCCAGAGTTACTGCTGGACCCTTCATGAGCTCATCTGGAGAGACATCTCCTCCCCACATTCCTCCTCCCTGGTTTCTCTGTAGTCTCCATCTATCCCTGCTGAGCTTAACTTGCACATGACACTGTGACCTGAGGTGAAATGATATATTTGATATGCAGTATCTAAAGCCCTGATTTATATACTTTGGAGTAGGTGGGAGAAGGAGAGGTATTTGAGGGAACCTGAAAAGTTCAGGAAAGCACTGGAGGATTAATACGCTGCTGGACAGGATAAAAGGAATTTTGCCAAAGAAAACACAATCAGGCCAAGTACAAATTAATGCTGAGACTGGGCTGGGAGGGACAGCATGGGCAGAAAAAGAGTTTGGGGAGTTGAATTAGCTTGTGAGGTGAGGAAAAAATGTAGGACTGACTGGAAGCAGAGTGATGGGAAAGAAAGGGTGTTTCAGCCCACGTGTCAATGAATTGGTTGTTGGCAGCACATGAATGTTAAGGAGCAGCCTGCAGTCTCTGACTATTTGTAGCCTGATTCCTAAACCAAAGAAATCCAGAGCAGGACTGGATACCAGACTACACCTTTGACCCATCAGAGCCTTTCACTATCACCAAGGAAAATAGATTATTGATGCTGGCAGGGATTTCTGCTCTAAATACAGACAAGGAGATTGCAGCCTAATCCAAATCCAAACAGAAGCGAGTTGTCTAAAGCCAAATTCCTTTTATAGTCCCTTAATTTCACTACAAAATTGCTTTCCTTTAGGTTTTAAATTGTGCAGTATCCAAGCCAATCTAGCTAACCCTTTCTTACACCAGCAGTCTGTCTGTGCAGGAATCAAGCCATTAAAAAATAAAAAAAAATCGAATGGCTTGCAGGACTCAGGGTAAAATCTTGGCCCCACTGAAGGCAGCAGGAGGTTTGCCAGGGACTGCAGTGGGGCCAGGATTTTACCTCAGGTCTTTACAAGCAGTGGTGTTGCTTGTTTAGAAGCACAAAAACAGCACTGTGAATTTCCTGAGGTCCAATCACTGCCTCTCGCTGGTGCTTCTGACATCAGATGGCTTCACTTTGAAACCCAAAAGGGAGAGGCTGAGGAGTGAAGCCATATCCTCTCACTAAAAGCCAATTCCTTTTACGTGATCTCCGTGTGATGCTTCATTCCAGTGACAAGAAGAAACCCCAAAATTCTCTTTTTGCCTCTCCTCTCCTTCTCCCAAACAACCCTCGGAAAAGCATAAAGAGCCTTTGTTAGGAACGACGTGGCAGAGGGCTGCTGGCCCAGCCAGGGGTACACAGGACATGATGAAGCCAGAAGGTCAGTCAAGAAACACCAAGTTTGGGCTGCTCATGTGGCCCCCACCAAGCAGATGACCAGGAGCTAATGGCCCAGGCAGCCAGTGGCCCCAGCAGCTAGTGGCCCCAGCAGCCAGGCATGCCGCAGGGACAGCACAGTGATTCAAAACAGTGAACCTTCTGCCTCCCGTGTTAGTGCTTGGGAGTGTGTGATCAGGATCAATAACGCCTCATGGGAACATTTTCAAGTGCTCCTAGCCACATCACTCCAGTAAAGGATTTGTCAGCCTTTCCATAAACCCCAGTTTTGAAGAGTTTATAGCTCAGCTTGTTTTCATTACCTTGAGGTGAAAGTTACCATATAAAATTTCAGACCAGAAACACTTTTTTTCCCCTTACAAATACAAAATATCATTTAAAACAATTTTTTCTCTCCAAATGTAGAGTCCTGGCGAGAGCCATGTTGTTCCCTAGCTGTTTTGGGTGTGCTGCTCTGAGCCTCAGCCTGCAAATCTGTTGAATTTAAGGATTAACAAACCAAAGGTGAGCTCTTCTGCTGGCTTTTTGAATCACTGACTAATGCATTGGGAACTGCTGAGTTATTTCACTCACTCTCAAGAAATGCTGTAAGTCTGTGTCTGAGACTTCTGTGGAAGAAGAACAGATGATGCTCCTCTGCTTCATCCCCAGCCAGCCACTTGAACCACAGTTCTGTGGTGCTTTGGTGTTCTAAGGAGCAGGATTGCAGCTCTTGCAAAGCTGCTGTAGCTCCATTCACTACAAACTATTTTGTGTCTTTTCTCTGTTAAACAGTTTCTGCTCTGATTTAAATACACAACGCAGAAATAACTGATACTCCAGCAAGAGACATGACTCTCCCTCTTACAAGTTTCAGCTACCTGTCCTTACAGAGAACAGTGGGGGAAGAAAACTGGGGCTGTTTTTCCACCCTGAGCTGATGCCAGATGCCTGTGCCTCGCATGGACAGGCAAAATAATTCTCCTCACCTGAGCAGCAGCACCCAACCTCTGCATTGCATACAGCTTCCCTTGCTGTTGAACTGGACCCTCACACCATGCAGTGCACTCACTTCCCAACTTGGCTGCTTTCTGACCTTAACCAACAGCCACAGACCAAAGCCTCTGCCTCTGCTGAGGAGAAGAGAGCTGTGACAGTGGCAGTCTCACAGCAGTAGAGGGTAGCATCCACAACAATGGTTTAAAAAACCCCACAGAGGAAGGATATACCTGTGCATGCCACCCTCACCTCCCTGTGACTGGAAGGATTAAGACAGTAATTTCCTTATTTCATTTCAAAAACTTAATTTCACCCAAGGTTATTGCAGCAGAGCCAGGAGAGGTGATTGTGCTCATGTACTTGGTGAGGCCAAACCTTGAGTGCTGGGGTTCAGTTTTTGGCCCCTCACTGCAAGAAGGACATTGAGGTGCTGCAGCAGATCCAGAGAAAGGTGATGAAGCTGCTGAGGAGTCTGGAGAACAGGTCTGGTGAAGAGGCAGCTGAGGGAACTGGGGGTGTTTAGCCTGGAGAAAATGGATTTTTGCTGGTGTAAGAAAGTTCAGGAAAATCAGAGTTAAAAAAAAAAAAACAAACAACAACAACCAAACATGTCTGGGAGGTTGGGTTTTTTTTTTTTTTGGGGGGGGGGGGGTTTTGTTGTTTTTTGTTTTGGTTTGGTTTTCTTTTATAGCAGAAACAGCACATAAATGAATGGCCACCAGGTTATTGGTGGGAGTATTTTTGGATGAAAGGAAACAATAAGATTTGGGGAAGGGAAACAGATGAAGGAAGTCTTCAACAAAATTTATAAAAATAATGCTAATTTTGCCACTGCTACAGGGAGCTGGAATTTTATTGCCAGCTATAGAATAATATTAAGTATAGATGCAGCACATATCAATCTTGTTTCTTAAGGAAATGAGGCTTCAGTGATTGTGACTGTGTATATATAAATCATATGTCTCTGTGTGCACCAAAGTGTTTTAGGCTGTCAGTTTTCCCTTCTTCTTCAATCATTTCTAATTCTCTAGGCTGAACCAGGAGAGCAATAGAGCTTTCAGAGTAAAAATATTTCTGCAGGGGTCCTGAAACACTGAAACCCTGGAGAAAAACCAAACCAGAGCAGCAACAACAACAAAATTAAAAAAGCAAAACCAGCCTTCCAAAACTATTAACACTGGGGCAAATGATACTGTAAAAACTCAGCTGCTTTTGAACACCAGAAAAGCCACAACTTAAAACAGATAATCAGAGCACTTCAACAGCTGGAAAGGGTTTACTCAAAATTGTTACCTTGTTAGACACCAGAAAACCTTTTGCAAACTAAAATGCCTAGATTTTCAGACTACATGCATCAACAGTGCATATATTCTGACTGCAAAACTTCCTACAAGCTTTCAGCCTCATATATCTTGTAATCTTCCCAGGATGCTGGCACTAGCATTGACAGAAAGCTAAGCCCAAGCTAACTGAAAGATATATTCCTTACTGAAAGGATTTCCTTGGCATTAATTTCATGCTGTAGCCAGCAGACCATACTCCCTTTTCATTTCTTTCAAATTGGGGCCATTTGGAAAGCTATAAATTCTCCTTAGGAAGTAGGTTTTTCCTCTGGTTTTACCCTATTCGAAGACTTCATTTCTTGGGGCTTTCCTCTAAGTAAATCTCATGAGAAGTGAGTCACCTGCTAAAATGATACAAGCCATTTGCAAACGCCTTCCCCAGCCCTACAGCCACAGGTAGAACGAGAATATCTCTTAAGCAACCATCCAAAGGAGGCAAGCTTGTGTTTGTTGCATGCATTTCCAAGCTACCACAGACTCATGCAGGAAAAAAAAGGGACCAGAGTAAACAATTTCCAAATTTCTTCTTCGTGGTGGAATAATTTCCAGCTGTCCTACTTTCCTGTTGCTAACAACTTTATGCCCATTGATATGTTTTTTTACTACCATCAGTCATCTTCTCCATGGGACACAGAGTGGGCAGGAGACAGTCTTCTGTTCTTTCTTCTGCTCTAATGCCAAAGCATGTGATGCTCCAGAATGCCAACCTGCCTGCAGCAGGAGGCAGGGCACAGAGCATCTCCTAGGGCCCTGCCTCTGCACCTGGCTTTCTAAGGCACGCCAAGCACCTCAACGCTCTGCCAGGGAAGAGACAGGCAGCAAAAGAAAGCAGCTTTGCTGAATGAAAGAGGGAAGCTGGTGTAGTCCAAATGAACTGCACTTTAGACTTTTTATGTATGTAACCCTTGCCTTCTTTGTGTTGTCAAGAATAGCAAACAAAGTGCTAATGATGATGAGCAACTCTGTCTCGTGTCAGCTCCAGCCCCTTCAAAGGCAGATCCCTGGATTAGCCTAGCCCTGTGCGAGTGCTTTGACTGGCAGAGATATTAAGATTTATTTTCTCTGTTGATAAATAGCCAAAGCAATGTTCCTGTCCTTGTGTAGCTGATGGAAATCCCTCTGTAAGCACTTGTCTCTCAGTATTTCCACTGAAAATGCCACAGGACTCCTGTCCAGCCTGAAAAACAGAAGGGTAGGAGGAAGCAGAATTCTGTCTTAAGTTTATCTCCTTGCAGTTATTTCAGAGAGTTTACGGGCACTAATAGTAGACATGCTGAGAACAAGGAAACCACTCATCTGCAGAACTTCTGCTGTTAATGAAACTGAGAAGAAACCTTCACGGTGCTCATGACCTCATGCCAAATCCCAAATGTTAAATCACTGCATGTTGTTAGGCTTCCACTCATGAAAACTTAAAAAAAAAGGAAAAAGAAAAAAAAAAAAAAAAGAAAGAAAAAAATAAAAAAAAAAAAAAAAAAGAAAAAAGCTTTACAATTTTTTTTCTGCATGGCAGCAAGCCTGGACATTTTTGTTTCAGATCCACCATAAATATTTGACTCTCAAGTCACCCACATTCATGATTCATTTTGCTAGCAGGCTAGTAGGCACACTCTGGCAGAGCGCTTGCCATGTGCTACTTATGTGGAAATATGGACGCAGTGGAACCTTCCTTTTTTGTCCATCTCCTTTTATCTTATCAAATCAGAAACACAGCAGTGGACTTAAGGACAGATTGTTCCTGGCCTGCAAAAGCTGGAGTAAGAGCAAAGAGTTGTCTGTCTGATCAGTAAGTGTGATCCTTGTGAGAACAAAAGCTCTTGAGACGTCTGTCGCCTTACCATGTGTATTTGGAGCTGACATTATGACCACTGAGATCAGCAGGAGAAGGGCTGCTTGCTTGGTTTATCAGGAATTTGATTAGTCCCCATACAAGAAGCATTGTAGGAGAGGGGGGAAACCATTGACAGCATTTGTACTTTACAAATTGGTAATACCCAGACTTTGAAGTGAGGCACTGTGAACTCTAAAGTATGATCACTAGGAGAGAACACGGTTGCATGGCTCCAAAGCCAATGGGGAACCAAGCACAGCGTGCATCTGCCAGTGCTGATGTGGAAAGGAGACATATCAGAAGGACACATGGCCTTATCTAAATTTCAAAGTCAGCACTGAAGTAGCACCAAGACTGAGGAGAATGGCTGAAAGCAGCTGGAGATCTTCCTTTCTCTTGACTACGTTTGGTTATCTGCTTCAACATGATCTGAGCCTTTTCCTGGAGCAGGGTGAGAGCAGGAGTGGAAGGGAGAGATGATGAAAAATGAGAGTTGTGTGTAATGGGAAGAGGTCAAGTGTTAAAAAGACAGTGGATGAAGGAGGAGGAGTGTGGGATACCCTTCCCTGAGTGTATGGGATTATCTTCCTGACCAAAAAAATAGAAGCAGAATTCAGAATAAACAGGGGGTTTTCACTCCACAGAGAGCTGCTAACAAACTTTAAGCCTGGTCCTTTAACAAGGTATTTTATATGCCAGCTGTGAAATATCACAAACACTTGTCAAATGTTTAACAGTCCAGCCCTGCTATGTTTATCCCTTGCAAACAATACCTTGCTGGGGGGCTGGTTCCGAGAACCAATTGTGCAGAGAATGTGGAGGGGATTAAAAATAGCTTGCCAGAAAAGAGAGAAACCTCCTTTGCAGAAGTTCCAAAATACTTGTGGACTCTAATCTCCCCCCAGGACACAGATGTCACTCCCTGGCAGGTGGAATCAGCAGCAGAGAATGCCCTCTAAGTATTCCTTAAATGAGGAAATGTTTCATTTTCCAAGCTCAGCTGTGGCAGCAGACTTCTGGGGAGGCTAACTGGTGAGTCTTGGATACATCTAAGACACGAAGTACCCACAACCACCTCCCAGAGTTCAGTTCTCAGCAAACAGCCATGTTGAGCAGGAAAGAGAAAGACAAACTACCCCAGCTCCGTGTCACAGCTAGAACCTCTGCAGAGGAGTACTCTGATGCTTGTGGTTTCTGGCTGGCCACTCATTCTGTATATGGCAAATGTGCAAATATATTTGGTCTCAGGTGTGCAGTGAAAGAAGCATCAGAACTGCTTCCTCCAGGCAATGAACCACTGAAGAGTCCTTCATAACCTTTAACTCTGAAATCATCCTTCAGAAGGGCACAGGCCATGTTAGACCTCCTCAGGGAAATTCTGAATTAGTGTCAGACCTCCTCAGGGAAATTCTGAATTACTTTTGTTGGCCTTGATTTGGTATGGACATCTCTTCCTCTGTTGCTTTTTCCTCCACCAGAACTTCCTTTTTTATCCTGGTGGTTCCAGTTTGGTTCATACCGTGGAAGGTGTGAATGCATTAGACCACAGTTTCTGGGTGACTTAAATCCCTTTGAGCACCTTCCACACACTTCAGATCTTGAGAAGCTCCATTTCTTGGTAGTGCCTCTCTTGGAGTAAAATTATTCATCCTGGCTGAGCATAGAAAAATCAGTATGGAAGAGTGAGAAGCGGCAAACCGAGCAGCAAAGTGCTAGATACAATTTTGTGAAGTTACTAATGCCAGATGACTCATGGAAAACTTCATGATCACCTTACTTCAGTTTCAAAACAATGCAAGAAATGGTTTGAGTCACATGTCTGCATTTGCTTCCTTCCTCCCCTCAAGACCTTTACAAAGACCTGTCTGATCACAGGGTACAGCCTGGCTGCAGGGTACAGCTTCTCTCTGCTAGATCTCAGGGCCAGGAGGTCTCAGGCAAGCACTAATTTGAAGTTCACGCAATACACCCCACTGAGCATCCCCTCTGACAGATCAGTCTTGTTCTTTTTGTGTTAGGCTACAGATAAGTCTGGAGATGGGATTAACTGGTTTGGGGTTTTGGTTTTTGTCTTTTTTTTCCTTTCAAATCCAGACATTCACTGCGCACAGCCAAAATTCACAGAAAATCAGTCATGAGTTTGCATGCCCGTCTCTACAGACTTGTACCACATCCAGTACAGAGGAAGGACTGGTCCTCATCATATTGTCCAACTATTAGCCATGCTCCAGAGAAGAATCAGGAAAGCCAAATTGTTCATCTGGCCACTTTCAGTGCAGGCATTTTTGGTTTATACAGACAATAAAGATCAGCAGGTACTTAAGCTCTGTTTTATCTGGAAAGATACTAGCTCTTAGTTGGACTTCATCAGCTCAGCCTCATCCAGGACCTGGAGTCAGCTTCACATGAATCAGGGGAGAGAGAGCAGAAGTTACAAAGATTCCCAAAGCCTCTGCATCTCCTCACAAGCTCTTTCCAGCCTCACATGTGCACATGCTAGAAGATGCATTTGATCCCAGTTGTGGTTTTCAGCTAAGGTTACATGATTTCCTGAATTCATACCAAATCACAGAATCACAGAATTACAGAATTAACCATGTTGAAAAAGACCTTCAAGATCATCTAGTCCAACCTATCACCCAACACCATCTCATCAACTAACCCATGGCACTAGATGCCTCATCCAGTCTTATTTTAAACACTTCCAAGGATGGTGACTCCACCACCTCCCTGGGCAGCACATTCCAATGGCCAATCTCTCTTTCTCTGAAGAATTTCTTCCTAACATCCAGCCTAAACCTCCCCTGGTGCAGCTTGAGACTGTGTCCTCTAGTTCTGTCACTGGTTGCCTGGGAGAAGAGACCAACCCCCACCTGGTTACAGCCTCCCTTCAGGCAGTTGTAGATGGCAAAAAGGTCTCCCCTGAGCCTCCTCTTCTCCAGGCTAAATCTGCCAAACTCTTTCAAGCCAACTTTAAGAGAAAATCTTTTCATTCTGACAGTCTCAAAACAAGTGCTCCTGTGTTAAGGTTCTGGGTGATGCTTCATCTGAAACTCTCTATTCATTTCATTCAAAATGACAGACCTGAAAACCATTTAAGAACAAATGCATCTTTCTGATGTAAAGGGAAATATGTTGGGAGATCTGGCTTGCCTTAACATTTTGCCTTTGTGCAAAAAACCCAAACATGTAAGTGGAAAAAAAAAATAAAAAAGGGATTTGGATCTAAATAAACCAAAGTGTTTGTTCTGATTCCTTTTTATTGTAAGATCATGACTTCTTAAAATGGCCAGAGCTGAACTCATGGTTATGCACCATGAAAGGGTAGGAGATTCTGATCCCCCTGCTCTGTTCATGTCCATCTTCCCTGCTCCCCTCTCCCCAGCAGCCAACTCTAGCAGTTGTCTGCCTGCCAAGGAAGCTCATTCAGCTCACTAAATGGTCCCTGTCAAAAGAAAAGCAAGAATATTCTTCTGCCAGAGAATAAGTTGGCTTCTCCCTCGGGTAGAGGGATGCCAGTGCTGGCTGCAGGGATGGCTGGCTGGAGGCTAAGGAAAGGAAGGAGGAGGCAAGCGCAGAGAGCAAGACTTCCCCCTTTTGGCAGCAGCAAGCTTAGTTCAGATCACAGTTGCAGCTTTCATCCAAAACTTAAGTGAGATGAAAAAGCTGTTTGCCATGCAGTGCTGCCTTTCCCTATCAGATTACATGTCCCATCTTTTATCTTTGCATCTGTAGCAACGGCAAAACCTATCTGATCAGTTGTCAGTGTTTCACTCTTCATGTATAATTTTGTACCCACATTTGTTTCTGTGTACCTCTAAAAAGGGTCATGTCTGAAGAGCAGGAATGATGGCTGTATGTGGTCTGTGTTCCTAAGCACAAAACGATGTGGAAATCCAACTAAGTAAAAAGCATATTTAAAACCCTTTCTGGGGAGTTCCTGGAAAACATCAAAGGGATATCCAGATTTGGTCCTTTCTGTGGAGACAAATGAACATTTATAGCTAGTCAGATATCTGGGCAGACCCTTGGGGTGAAGTGGACAGCTGCACACAGGGAGAGAATCTCTTTGTTTCTTGCCTGACCTTTTCAATATCGTGTATGTTAAAGCAGGAAGGAGACTAATTGTTGCAAACTCCAAGCTGTAATAATTAGTCTAATACAGAAGTTACCAGCCTTCAGAGAAGGGAAGTGAAGGAACAGAATCATGTTTAAAGGCAGTCCATTTTGCTTTGTTCTTCAACACAGCCCCATTCAAAATACTGTGGTATTTATGAGTCTTCTGGAAGTGAGGTCTCATAATGTGCACAGCATGTTGCCAGTTAAATTGAACGCGCTTCTCCTCTGCTTTCTCTCTGATCCCTACAATACAGTGCTGGAAAGGGGGCCCTTCTTTCTAAAACACATCTACTATGATCAAGTGCAAAACCAGGCCATAAGCTGTCCAGGTAGGTTTGTGCAGCCTACCTGAACTAAATAGTCTTGATCTGGTGCCCCTTGGAGTGAGCTGGAGCAGTGCATTTCTGCAGCACCCTGGCTGCAGGCGGGTGACAGCATGCCTCTTCTCTTTGTGAGCCTTCCAGTGCTGCCTGGTTCAGTTCAAGAGAGAAATGCTAGCTTGCTTCTGGGACTGCAGGGCTTTGATGTCTGCTTCCAGATGGAACCAGAAGGGCTGAGGCACGTAGAGAAGACAAAACCAAACTGCTGCAATCTGCAGGAAAGATGCCTGAGAAGAATAGAAGCTTATTCCTATATGCTGGCCACTGGGTTTGTGACAGCATCATAACTTTAAACAAAAAGAAAAACCCTCTATAAAGAACCAGAGAGAAAACCAGGATCACAAATATTTTAAAAAGATAATCATCATCATCATCATCATCATCATCATCATCATCATCATCATCATCATCATCATCATCATCATCATCAATATAGTGAAATAATAATAATTTTAAAAGGTAATAATAATAATATGGTAATAATAAAATAGTGAAAAATAATAAAAATAATAATAAAGTAATAATAATATAGTAATAATAATAAAATAGTGAAAATTAATAAAAATAATAATAATAAAGTAATAATAATATAGCAATAATAATAAAATAGTGAAAATTAATAAAAATAATAATAATAAAGTAATAATAATATAGCAATAATAATAAAATAGTGAAAAATAATAAAAATAATAATAATAAAGTAATAATAATATAGTAATAATACTAAAATAGTGAAATTAATTAAAATATTAATAATAAAGTAATAATAATGTAGTAATAATAATAAAATAGTGAAATAATAATAATTTTAAAAGGTAATAATAATATAGTAATAATAATAAAATAGTGACAAATAATAAAAATAATAATGTAGTAATAATAATAAAATAGTGAAAAATAATAAAAAATAACAATAGTAATAATAAAGTAATAATAATGGAGTAATAATAATAAAATAGTGAAATAATAATAATTTTAAAAGTAGTAAGAATATAGTAACAATAATATAGTAATAATAAAATAGTGAATAAATAATAATAATAACAACAACAACAATAATAATAATAATAATAATATCTTTCTGATGTTTAGTACTCCCAAAGACACACACAAAGCTTTTTCTGATCTTGGTGGCACAGAAATTGTCTCTAAAAGTTCAAACCTCAAACAATGAAGCTATTTACTCCTATGATTCATCTGACCCTCCAGAAGGAGAAAAACCCCCAAGAGTACCCTGTTCCTACAGCTGCAACACTCACTGTACTTCCTGATGAACCACCATGCAGGACAGGAGTATCCAAGGTGTTTTATATGCACTTAGCTCTAGCATATTGAAAGCACTCAGCTGTAAAATTCATTTTAAAAATCAGCTGTACAATCTTGCATGTGTTGATCTTTATTTCAGCTCCAGTGTTTGAAAGCTGTAGAGCTTGGTATGCTCTTTTCAAATGATTTCTCAATATTAATTTCAATTACAGTCTCCTGATTAGAAGTATTTAAAATTAGTTTGAGAAATGCATTTGTTCTCAACATCTATTCATTGCACTCTACTTATAAGTACTAGAATGATTCTTCTTGTAATTAGAGCTGTTCAAATCCCTCATGACATAGTGGCAGTGGCATTTTGAACTTTTTATGCAAGTACTCTGACATTTTGTCTGAAACTGCCAGAAAAGTGAAAAAAGGGGGAAAAAAAAATCCCACAACACCACCGCCCCCCCCCCCCCCCCCCCCAAATTTATAGGAAAAAGATTGTTCGATGCTTGGCAATTATGAAATAGTTTCTTTTTTTTTTTATGTTAGCAAGGATGACCTTCAGCCCCCACTGTGTTATAAATCCTGTATAAATTTGCTGAGAAGTAATGGAATGTTTTGTCTGAGAAGTCCTACTTTGCTTTCACCAGGAGCTTAGCCCTGAAAGGAATGTGCCAGACTGGAGCTGCTGGCTTGAGATCCCTGAGTGGCATGGCCATCCACTGCTGTTGGGTCCTAGGTGCAGAGCTGCAGGCAGGCCAGATGCTTTCTGGAGTTGGGTGCTCTTCACACACTTAGAGAAGATCTCTTTTTCTGTTTTCACTTCTCAGCATCTCAGTGCAGGAGAGCTCTGGTCAGTGGTTCTGATTCCCAGGAGCTTCCCAGGTTTCCCCTACAGTTAGTTTACTATCATTCCCCCCAGAGAGCCACCTTGCCTTTCCCTGCTACAGCCGTGCCAGGGAAACAAGATTTCATCAGAGAGTTTGCCTAGGCTCACCCCTTCTCCTGTTAACCATACCACTAGCAGGCAGCCAAGGAGAAGATGAGGACTGAGCCTGTCCTTCCTCCCTGTGGTGGGTTGAAAATCCCCCCCCCCCAACATTAAACTTGCCAGATGAGCTCAGTTGGAAGCCAATGAAAGCTGTATTTACAAGCAAAACTACAATCTACAATGGAATGTAAAGAATATGTACAAATATACAATATTTTCGAGATTTACAGATATTCACAATTAATGAACAGCACAAGGACACTCCTGGCCAAAAGCAGGGGAAGCTGCAACAGCTTCTCTCTCCCTGCTTCCTCCCCTACCGCCCTGTACACAAGGGACACAGGGCAGAAGCAGAGAAGTTCATACCAGTCAAAACAATGCAGCCAAAGTCAAGCAGAAGCCAGCAAAGAGACAATAATATCTCCCAGCCTGAGGAAGCAAGGAGAGGGATTACTTTGGGAACCAAATCTTATGGTAGATATCTCTCCAACGGGATTGTTTAGAATTATCTTTATTTTCCTTTTTACACCCACTAAGGATGTATTTACATTTTACTACTTTATGTTCAAAAGCTGTGAAAAACTTTTAAAGGCATAGCCTAAAACTGCCACGCTCCCCAGGATGCTTTGTGCTCTGCATTGAGGTTGTGAGAGCTGCAGGAGGACCAGCTGCACTAACGTGGTGCCAAGCCTTGTGTCCCTCACCTTCATTAGCACAGCAGCATGCCTGGGTGAGAAACCACACCTGTGCTCACCACAGAGTCCTCTGTACACCTCTGACACACCTTACAGATGGGAAGAAGGGGGCACTGAAGACAGGGATGTCACCTCTGGTGTGTCTGGTCTCAGGGCAGGAAGAGCTACTCACAGCCCAGCACTGCTGAGCTTTGTGGTTGTTTTATTTTCTTCAAGTTTTTTGTTTTTATTATCAGCTCTCATTCTCCTGGTAGATTGAACTCTTTCATAAATTATGGGCTATTTAAACACTATCTTCCTGGAACTACTTCAGACTTGAGTAGCTGATGATGGCAAGAGGATCTGATGTTATACACAGCAAATTCCTTTGCCAATTCAGTCTCAGAAAGCCAGCATGTGGAAGAAATGCACAACTCCACTAGGCTGTTAGCAATCTAAGGAAACAGGCATGCTAGGATTTGGGAGCAAGATACCTTTTAATATTACCCAAATTTCAGGCCCAGGTTTTGTTCACTTAGTGCTCTATGTGCTCTAGGACCCATAGCTCAGACTTCACTAATCTTGATGTAAAATCACTCATCTCTGTATTAATTTTAAAGTCACTTAAGAGTATAACTCTCCCTCATCTTCTCTCTACATATGCAAATAGAGCAGCAGAAGTATAGCAGTGTAACTGCTGCAGCTATATCAACATGGCTTTCTGTAAGGAACTTATGGGGTAAGGAAATGACTTCATATGCCACATAATTAATTCTTTTCCCAGCAAAAAAAAAAAAAAACCACTCAATTGCTATCCAGAAGTTTGTATATTAAAAAAAAAAAAATCTCCAATCAGTTCCCCTCTTTGAGAGGAAGATTTCCACACTGTGGCTTTTAAAATCACATTTATTCAAACAGTCAACATTTGTCAGACCCACAGAAATAATAGTCCCTTCCTTTGGAACAACAGGCATACTTCGAATGACTTTGGGGCTTTTTATCTAGTTTCTTGACTATTTTTCTGGGGAAAAAAAAAAAGAGTTAGAAGCCCTAATATAAATTCTTTCATAAAACTGAGAATGCCCTTTTCCCCCAAGGACTTTATACTTGGGGAATATTTTTTCCCATTTACTGTATGTCCCCATGACTGTAATTCAGAATAGTGATGAAAATAACTTACTTTTAGCATTGTCACTATCACTTTAAGCTATATGTCCATAGCTGTCTGTTTAATTATTGTCCCTTAGAACTGAGCTATCACAAAGATGCAAAGCCACAAAAGCTACCTATGGCAATGACAGAGGTTAACTAGGTTGTGGATTTTGCTGCTGTTGCTTTGTTGTTGTTGTTGCTGTTTGTTTAGGGGGAGGTTTTTTGTTTGTGGATTTGGTTTTGGTTTTGTTTTATTATTATTTTTGTTCATACCAGTCTACATTTAAAGGAATGCTTTGTGTTGTATTCCAGGGGGCTGTATTTATGCTTGAACTGAGGAAATAGGCTCTAAAAGCCAGCATATCATTATTACACCACTTAGTGTGCTTTATCTTTCCTCTGCTTCATGCAAGCAACATGCACACTCAGTGGAAGAAAAGCACATGGCCAAGGTATGACTTAAATCTCCACCAAACTCAGACTGTACACAACACAACCAGAGAATTTCAGGTATGTGTATTTCTCTGATCTCCTTGTCTTGTTTTCTGCTGATGAATGAAGGATGTTGGAGAAGATTTTACCTTTGCCCTGACCTGCTTTGACATAGTAGGCTAATTTTGGTGGAGCTACTTCTTCTACCAAGTTGCTTCCCATATTCAGACTGCCTTAATTAAAGCTAGCTGTAGGTGAATACACAGTACCTGACACAGTTAAAACAAAAAGTTACAAATCAGCCAAGAAAAACCAGAATAAATGTGCAGCAAGCTCAAACATGCATTTATGCATGATAAATCAGAAAAACACAAAACTTATATGTAATATCCCCTCAATAATACCTTACCAGAGCAAAGCATTGATGGTATAATCTGAGATCTATGTAATATACAAGAAGCCTAATGAAATTTCAAGTGAAAATAATGTTCAGGTCATCCTTTCATTATTATTTCTTTCTTTCTTTCCTCTGAGCAGATAAACCAGACCAAATAAAAAATACTGTAAAAAAATAAAATTAAAAAAAAACCTGACCACAATTGTCTTGAATGTGTTGCTTGTTAATATGTGAGGCTCTCTGTTGGAAATGCTCTTTTCAGAGCTGGAAGGAAGCTCTGCATTCCAGCTCCCTGCAGCCTTTCTTGGGAGGCTTGAGCTTTTACTTGTCCTAGCAAGCTGGATGGTATTTATCCATTCCAGTTATTCCAGCTGCTTTGTGCCACCCTTGATGAGCTGCAAAGACTGTGAGAAAGAATACAAAGCAGGATGGCTGTGCAAGGCAGGGGAGCACACTGATAGTGGGTTTGTCTGTTTATGCACAGACTTATCTAGCAGTGCTTTATTCCTCCACATGTGCACCTGCCAGAACTCAGCCCTGATCTGGGGGTTTTCAACACACAGAATCGACCTAGTCCAAAGGATTGTGTAGGAATAATTGCCCTGCTGTATCTTTCATGTTTGTGGGAGCAAAAAGGCCAGATGAAGCCAGCTTCTGATTCATCTGACTGCCAAGATCTCTCAAAGCCTCTCCCTTTTGCTCACACAACTCTGGCTAGTGATTCATAAAAGTTAGTGCTATTAATGCTCATAAACACATTTTGGGAATGTTGACAGCTTTCTTCTGGAATGGTGGTTTATGAACAGTCTCCTTCCCACTCCCTACACCAGCAATGATGCAATCAGTGTAGGAGCAGGCGGTGTAACATGCTGGAAACCTGATGTGCATTGCAAATGATAACAACCACAGCTGGGTGAGGAACATATCTGCCCCAGCTTGTGGACCCTTGGGAGCTTCCTGCTTTGCCTCTATGAAAATCAGCTAGCAGTGAGAACTCAATTTTTTTTTCCTTTGGGTTAGCTTTTAGTGGGTTCAGATGAAAACCAAATGAACAGTGATCAGAAAATCTAGTTTTTCCCTCCACACAAGTACCTGTCCTTGACACTGAGGATCCAGATGTTAGGTGTAGCAGATGAAAGAATCCCACTGTGGGATTTTCAGTGCTGCCTATTGTCAAGAATATATATAAAGCTCACAGAATCACAGAACTCTTTTAGTTGGAAAAGACCTGCAAGCTCATGAAGTCCAACCATTGTCTAACTCTACCAGGGGTGCTACTACACCACATCCTTCAGAATCATATCTAGACAGCTTTTAAATACATCCAGGAATGGCAACTCAACCATGTCCCTGGACACCCTGTTCTAGTCTTTGAGAACCCTTTTGGTATAGATTTCCCCAATGTCTAGCCTAAACCTCCCCTGGTGTAACTTCATGCCTTTTCCTCTTGTCCTATCAGTTGTGACTTGTGAGAAGAGACCAACACTTACTTCCAGCTTCCTAAATATATTGATTTACTACTTAAAGCTATTTAAGCTACCAATTTCCAGCTATTTCAGCAGAACCCTTGAAGGTGGAAAGTCTGTTGAAACAGATGAGGAAATTTCAGCCATGCCCATAGGAGCATTCCCATGCCAAACAGTGCTCTTGGCCTCTTTACGTTCCTGGTACAGGGAAGACAAACACTTCCTGATTTCTTCTGCAGACAGATGGTAACACTCCATGCAGTCCTGCAGCAACCAGCCTGTTCAGCATGCACAAAGAGGAAAGACCTCTGTGAATGGATAGAAATGAGACTAAAAGCCTTTATGCCTCTTCAGTTTTCCATCCCCACATCATTTAGGCACAAAACACTGTAGCCCACAGACTTCTTGGTAGGTATTCACTGGTTGCATGCCCACAATTCTTATTTTTGCAATAAGTTGTAATTGGATGACTTTAACTTTGCCAACAAAAATTGAAACCCATTTCTTTTCTTATTAGAACTACAGGTATAAGTATTTTCTTTCTTTCTTTCTTTTCTTTTTTTTTTTTTTATCCAACATTGAAAGATTCAGGAAAGTCTAAATTATGCTAACAGCAGAGTTACTTCCCAGCATCTCATGGAAGAGAAAATGTTATGTCTTTGCAGCAATCAAGACAAAACAGCAGAGCAGCTGTTTCCCATATAAAAGCACCATGGACGAGGTCAGGGCTACCAAATGACAATGACAAATGATATTTAGTGAGGCAGCATCTCCAAAGTGGAATTTTAGAACCATAAATCAGAACTTGCATTGGGGCATTTCAGAGCAACTTGGTTGTCTTATGTTTTCTCAAGGTATCTAAGGATACCTGCTTTTAAAAAGAGGCACATTCAACAGCTGGGAAATCAACTATGTTTTGGGCTTAACCAGACCTTTTCACTTGGGAAACTGCTGGTTATTTTTACACCTAGGATAAAGCATGTGGTTTGCAGGAGTAGAAGCACAATTCAGTTAATTAAATTAATTAATTTAAAAGTCAGTTAATCGATTACTTCAAAATCCATTCAATCCCATTGGCATAAAATTGACTAAATAGAAGTGGATGTAGGTTTAAAGCCAAGCAGTTCTGTCTGGACGCATCAATGTCCTTGTGAACCGCACAGGTTGTTGCAACATGGAAGAAAAGAAAGAAAATACATTAGTTGATCCTGCACATAAACATCCTACAAACTTCACAAACTAATTTTGTTAGCCAATCACAAATTATTGGATCTTCAGGCTTGTTTTTCAAAACAAGGGGGGAAGAGGGAGCACTTATTTGTCTCTAAGATGCAAACAGGTAGCAATTGAGGTTTGGTGCTTTTTTTTTTTAATTTAAATCAAGATAAATGAAGTATTTAATGTTCTTTGTGTTCATATCTGGATAGAAAATCTCATTAAACATTAGTCATTTGGGCATTGTTGTTTATTTCCTTGGAGACAGAGTCAGACCCTGAGGTACAATTGAAATCAACGACAAAACCTTCATCAACTTCCAGGAAAAACAGTTCAGGTCTACAGTGAGGTAATGAAGATTTTTATTTTCAAAACCCCAAAGCCTTGGAAAAGCAGCCCACTGGGAACTTGGTGAACTTCTGCCTTTCTACTCCTCCTCCATAATAGATGATTCAATTAATTCAGGTACACTTCAGTTTGGGAGTAGAGCAATAATTGAGTAATTACTAAAATAGCAAAACAATAAAGGATATGTAGGGAGACTCTTATCTGAAAGAAGGATTCTCTTGCAAGAACTACTGCTGGAATTCTCATAGGTTTGTGGCTGGGAGGTCATTAATGTATGTTTTTATCCCTTAAAGAATAGGAAGAAGTGAAGTGATGAAATTTTCTGATGAAACCTGCTGAGGACACTGTTAAGGAAATACAAGGGAAGCAAACAGGAAGAACTTGTGGATGTGACATTGCAACAGAATGAAGTTTGATAGAAGGAGCTGTGGGAGCCACCACCATGAACTTATCCCATAACTGAAGACCTAAATCACCTGCAACAAGTACTGAGATGAAACATCTGAGTCTACAGGTTGAAGGCAGGATGACAATGAGCTTGCAGTGATGTGTCTATGAAAAAAGAGGTGTGGTATCAAGACTCAGAAGTGTTTTATCTGGCACACTTCCCTCATAAACTCCTGGATCAGTGTCTGCATCCAGTTCTGTGGTCAAGACTGATGAGCTTGAACTAGAATCAACACAGAGAAGGGATAATCAAAGATTTTTTTTTTTTAAAAGGTGATTTAAAGAGTTTTGCATTGTTAGGTCAAGCAAATGTGAATTCTGAATGGAATAAGATGCTTCTTAATAGATACCATTGAGAGCAAATAAGTTGTGAATACATTTAGGATGGAGATGAGAAGACCTCTTGTCCTTGCAGGACTAAGGTTTTGGAACAACTTGGTTTAAGGTTAGTTGTTGTAAGTTTGTGCAAGGATTGCATGACAGAGCTGTGAGTAACAACAAGGGCTGGGCCTTACTGATACAGAATGTTCCCGTCTTGGGAGCCTGTGTGGCTCAGTTTAAAAACATGATTACAACAATTGCTGAGAACAAAAGGGGAAAAAAAACCACACACACACACAAAAACAACCAAACAAAACAAAGAAAAACACCAAACAAAACCAAAACCCTTCTGCAAACATGGGTAAAACTCACTGAGCAGCCTACTACTGTCCCCTAGCAATAGCAACTCTTAATGTTCAAGACAGGAATATTTCCTTCAGGTTGTGCATGAGGACTTGTAGGATAAATAATTCAATAATAATTTCAAGGAAGGTGTAGAGATCAGCATGAATTTTGCAAATTATTTAGGCTTCAACACAGCACCACCTATTGGCATCAAAATGATAGCAATGAGTCTGAAACTGCAAACACAGCTGCAGTAGGCTCTGATTAATTTACAGACTTACAGCTTGGAGAGTTCTGTAGCTCACTCTGCCTTGCCTGCTAGCCCTGCTAATACAAACGTGACAGCAAACGTGCTATTAATTGCTTATTTTATTAGGAAGGAAGATTTTACCACAGCCTAAGTGAGGTAAAGATTTTTTTCGAGCCCCTAGACACAACCTGAGCCAAAGTGAAAGTATTTACACAGTGTTAAAGGAGATAAGAATTTATTTCCTAGGAAAGAGTGCTCTGTGCGTGAGAATTTAAATGAGCTGCACACAGACCAGAGTAGCACAGGCCTTTCTTTTTGTTAAAGAGGAGATCAGAACATAGAATCATAGAAGGCAGCAGGTTGGAAGGGAGCCTCAAAGGTCATCTTGTCCAACCCCCCTGCAGTCACCAGGGACATCTCCAATTAGGACAAGTTGCTCAGGGCCACATCAAGTTTGACCTGGAATGTCTCCAGGGATGGAGACTCAACCACCTCCCTGGGCAACCTGTTCCAGTGTCTCACTGGCCTCATTGTGCAGAACTTCCTCCTGATGTCCAACCTAAATCTGCCCTGCTCCAGTTTCAAACCATTGTCCCTTGTCCTATCACTCCAAGCCCTTCTACACAGCCCCTCCCCATGAGGAAACTCTAGTTGCATGTTTAGTAAATATCTGGAGCCTTAAAATTCACTGGATCCAAGCTAGAGGAGGGGAGATTTAGATTAGACTTCAAGAAGAAGTTCTGTTCTGTTCAGGAAGAAGCTGCTGTCCAGTGTTTGAGGTGAGCAGGAAGCAGAGGCATTGAATAGCATACAGAAACCAAGATGGGGCACACATGGTGCAAAGCCACATCCTCAAGGATTTACTTCTTTGAGTCCCCTCCATCCTCCGTCTTGGAGGAAAAAGAGTAAGTCCTGGAACTTTTCATTCCCAGGAATCACTTCTACTCACAGCTTCAGAAAGCAGGCTATGGTGAAATAGCTGCTTTGCAAAGTTTGAACCTCCACTGTCTCCATCCACTGCTTCCCTCCACTGTCTAAATCCACTCCTCTGTCCACTGTCTCCATCCACAGCCTCTTGTGGCTGTTGTCCTGCACAGATGGTTTGTGCAAAGAGCAGCCCAAAAGGCAGAGCTGGAGCTGTAGGGGCAAAACAATGAGGTGTATATCTCCCTGAAATATTAGGATGCAAAAACATGCTAATGTTCCTCTGGAGCTAATGGCTTGCCCCTAGCTGGCCAGGGCTTCAGGAAGATTGCCTGCCTCTGGCTTTCCTGGTGACCATAGAATCATAGAATCTTAGAACAATTCAGGTTGGTGAAGACCTGTAAGATCTTCAAGTTCAACCATCAGCCTAACACTACCATGTCCACTAAACCATGTCCTGAAGTCTCCAAGTGATGGAAAGCTAAACGCTGCTGAGATGGCATGTGGCCTCGTAACAGCAGCCTGCCCCAGCTGGGTGATGCACTGGTGTGATTGTGTCAGGCCAGGAAAGGGGTAGCTCTGGATCAGTCAGTGGGGTGGTTCCCTGGGCAGGAGACACCTGGAGAGCAGCAGAGGTGACCAGGCAGCACTGACATGGGGCACAGGGCACACACTGATGCCAGGCAGAGGCAAGTGGCTCAACTCTCTCTCCCTCAATGAAACACTACCTCTTTTTAATGACCCCAAGAATGCTAGGACAGATGCCAGCTGGGGTGATGAGTTGACAACAGTCACTCACTGCTGGCTAAAACATCTCTCAGGAGTCCCAGCCACAAACCTGGGCAAACTCAGCCCAGTACCAACTCCTCTTCCTCCTTGGGTAATCCAGCTTCAAAGAGGATTAGTCCCACTTGCCATTAGCCACCTCATACTTGTCCTGTGCTGCTCAGAAGCTCTGGGATGAGACTGGTGTCACCAGGAGAAGACTGATGCTAGAGACACAGGAAATGAAAGAAAGTATAACTTTGCTTGCATGTCCCTTTTTCATGGACTAACCTCAAGTAACCTGATTCCCAGGCCAGAAATATCCTAATCTTAGAGTTGTTACTCTGAAGAAACTGAGTTTTGGGGGGTTGGTTAGTTTGTTTGTTTGTTTAATTTTATTTTATTTTTAAAATAAAGGGTGGTACATCCACTCCTGTAACAGAGGGTATGTGTAGGAAATCACAGGCACCACACTCCCACTTAGGAACAACATCCACACCAGGTAAGAATGTTCCTTTGGAAGGTGTGGACATGAAAAACACAGTGTTCAAGACCAGAAAGCAGCACTCCTCCATTGCACTAGTATTGCTGTGCTACAGACAACGGATGCAAAGTTATGGTTCACAGACAGACAACGAATGCAAAGTTATGGTTCAGTCATTAGATGATGTCAGTGCATGATTTAGAACGTCAGTTTACACAATTTTTTGTTTAGTGTTGGAATGTTGACATTCAAAAGTCTTGCACTTTATTTACAGAGTCAAAAAGCCACAAGGCTTTACATTTTGTAAATGTTTTTGTTCTTATTTAGCTGTTTGCAATCTGTGCTTGCCCTCTGTCCTCACCCCCAGACAAAGTTTATACAACCAGAAGGAGACTTCATGCCTGTGATTTTTTTTTTTTTTCCCCTAGAGAGACAGGAGTCAAGTACCAAGTTAATAACAATGTTGAGGGGTTCAGAGCATGAGATTCAGACATGTCTTATTGTAGATATCTTAGTGATCAACTTAGTGACCTGGAAATGCAAACCTGGAGATACTCCTTTAAAAAGTTATCACATTATGGGAGGAGGAGAACTGCTATCTTTTTTAAATCCTTAGAAACTTTCTTTATGTCCATAAACTTACACTTCTTTCTCCCTTTTCCACCCTGGAAACAGCAAGATGTTTCCAAATGGCCAAGGTAAATATTTTTTTCTGATTGTGATTCTTCTGTGGTCTACAATTACTGCAGACAAGCATTTGTTCACTTGAGTTTCCCTGCAGAAGCAAAGAAAGAAAGAAGAGAGGAAATATATTTTCATGAACAAATACTAAGCATAATCACCTTTTTGATTGTGCTTTCATTGGTTAGCTGTGCCTTAGACTTGCTTTTCAAACTTTCTTTCATTGCACCTCCAAGTATTTCTGTGTTCTTCCTCATACCTCAAGATTAACGTTGAGTCTATATCGATGCATTTGCACAAACTCAGCTGGCCAAGGCCCTGAACAACTCAATGCAGCCTCAAAGCTGACCTTGCTCTGAGCAAGGACTGGGACCAGATGCCCTCCAGACAGCCCCTGCAAACAGAGTGGATTATTTGATCATTCTGTTGTTGACTGTCATGGTAGCAAACTTAATGCAAGTGCTTCCTTTTTCTGCCATGTATTTAATATTCTTCTCATTACAGTATTACCAAACCCTGGTGTAATGAGATTTCAGTGTTTTTTAGTATTTTAAGCAGGTACAGAAAAGAAAGAGGATCATTTGTTAAGGAGCAAGTGATAGATTCTCCAGTTAACTTTGTAGGCTATTTACCTGCCAATTTGTTTTGAGTGTTTTAAAATACAAACAAAATACAAAATAAAATAATAAAGTACTGGATGGAGCTATTTGTACTCTTTCTCAGATCTAAGAACTTAAGTACTACATAGAATTACAGAATTACTAAGGTTGGAAAAGTAATTTAAGACCATCAAGTCCAACCATTGCCCAACTCTACAAGTTCTCGTAATAGTTTTATGTTACATAAGCTAACCATGGACACTGCTTAGCTTTTACTGCAAAGGGTAATCACTAAAGTTCATTTCTATACACAATGGCTTTTAGCTGGAATATAGTCTGAGAGACACAAACTTCCTGGGCAGGCCAATGAACACAACATGGGAGTCAAAGGCTTTGGTTTAGTCATATGTCTGCCACTGGGTAATCTCATGCTTGAGCCAGGCTGGGGTCTAATTCAGTTTATTATAACCAGAAGGAAGCTTTCTATTGATTTCAGTGGACTTTGTCCAAGCTGGTAATGTTCTTGTGACTTAGATTTGAGATCAGGAATGGCTGGTGAGATCTCATCTCAGTTCTGATTCTGACACTTTCTAGCTTTTTATAAGCCAAAATGGCCAGATCTCATCTTTAAGATGCTATTAGGAGCTAGATGCAACCTGAGTGAGGAGGAGGACTAGGGCTGCATGGAAGAGCAGCCACCTCCACTCGTGCACTGTGCATTATGTGCTGCAGAGGATGGTGCTAATCGGATGAGGAAGGAAGGAAAGCTTTTTCTCCCCAGGGAAGTTTTCTCATGAACTACCCACCAGTTCACCTCAGGGGGTTCTCATGGACATTAACTGTCGACTGCCATCTTTGTTGTTGTATTAATTGCTGTTAATTACAATATTATTGAAATAATGCCTGCAGCAAGACTCCCTGAATTAAGGAAATGGGGAAATGATACTCAACTCCTACCTGTAGGTGCAGGGTTCTTTCTTATTTGTTAGCTGCACAAAAACACCTTAATTATGCTAAAGTCTCAGACACTTACAGTTCCACCTGTCTCACAGACAGGAGGCATTTGTGTTTTGCTTAGGGGTGGTCTGGTTTTGGTTGATGCTTTCATAAGAACTTGGTGTTACAAAAAAAATCACCCTGCAGGTTGGGAAGTCCTCCTGCAGGCAGATGGAATGTAAAGATTATCCAGAAACACCATCCAAATCTGTCTGCATCTGGCAGTAATGTTGATCATGGTTGGAGAAGAAGATCCTGTTTATATCTTCCTGACTACAACGGCATAAATCATGGGATGCATAAGAACCAAACCTCAATTTCTACTCACCTCTTGCAGGAGGTCTGTGTTTATAAACACATAAACCATCTGTTTAGTGTTTGCAAATTAAACACCTGCTTTTTTATAGCATCATTTCATATCTAGTTCCAAAAAAGCCTGTGAGGTCCAGGCTGTTGCTTGATTCTTTGCAAGAAATGCAAAATGATCACATAATTAAAGAAAATGTCTGCAGAGACAGACTGTATTTTCCTGTTTCAGTCCAGACTCCTATGTTCAAGTCATTAACTGTACCTTTGAAATCAAAACTGTGCAGTCACTTCAGCTTTTGCACGCCTCATACCATCTTGTGTGATGTATGTGTCTTCACTGAGAAATAATTGGAATAACTGTACATGAAAGAAAATCAGCTTTGCAAACAAGTAAATACATAATGTACTGTGGATATGTGAGTGTCAAGCTGACATAGCTGCTTTTTCATTTGCAGGAAATGTGTCCAAGTCACTGTTTGTGTTAGCAAATCCATTCCAGCTCTAAGGTGGCTGCTAGCTTTCAATGTAAGACACTCTTTGGCTCGGAAAGGTGGTTTGGCCTCACTGTTGTCAGATAATCAGAAAGCCAAGAAGACTGTTCCTCCAGACTTTGAAGGAAAGTGGTTAAAGTGGTTTTTTGAGTAGCCTTGATTAGGATAGCTGGACATTTTACAAAAATCTCACAGAGTATCTATTTGCATCATTAAGTGCCTAAATCCATCCCCCAGACTGGCCTTAAATCAACAGCTAGATTGTGTTGCAGGAGGATTTTAAACCTTTTCTTCAGAGTGCAACCAGCCATGAAAATTCTGGCACCTTCCTCGATTTGTTCCATCGGATCCTTTGCGTAACTGTCAGTCTAGTTTTAACAGGTGCTGTTAAAGCTTCTGCTGTTTTATGAGGAACATTTTGGTCAGCTCTGCTGAAAATCCATGACTCACCAAGAGGCTGTCAATCTTTTAGTGCATTTTGCAGTGTGACGGAATGGAAACCAACCCCTTTGTCAGTGAGTACGTCTTGCAAACACAGAACAAAACAAAAGGAAAAACCTCCTTCCATTTAAGAGTTCAAAGTAAGATTGTCTTAGCTCATTATTACTTTATTCCAGGCAGTGCAACAAAAATGTGTCATCATTCCCAGCTGCACCAGGACTTTATTAATAAATGGCTGTAACTGTCTGATGGTGCACACAAGGAGTTTGGTTCTGTTCCCACTGAAGTCAATGGGAGTTTTGCTACTGACTACAATAAAGTATCTTATCCTTGTGTGAACTTAATGACTGTGTCATTTCCATGAATATCATACACTGTGGCTTATTATGGTCATCTGGTTTACTAACATTTGATTATTGGTCACTTAAAACTTAGGTGTTTGACACTGGGACACATTTTCTGCCCTGGACTGTGTATTTTGTGCATAATGGAAACAGGATAGACACTGACACACTAAGGACAACTAAGAATTCATCTGTCCAAAAGAATTCCTCAGCTGGTGTAAGGAAAAAAAACAGGTAACTCATATGTCTCATGAGCATAACACTGGTGCACAGCCAAAATCCAGGAGGTTCCCCTGATTTTTAGCTTTTAAATGTCTCTGAGAGGCATTGCCTGGCTCTAGAGAACAGTGCTTCAGGGACTGTGCGTCTTAGGAGTCAGCACTGCCACAGTGGAAGGCAGAAAGCTACAAAGTCTTTGGCTGAGCTGTTGTCTCCTGAGTTGGACCACTGATATATCAGCATACCAGTTCTTCACTGCAGTGACAGCAAATGCATTCTGACTGAATCTCTCCAAGTCTGTATGAGACATGTGTCTCTTGACTTCTCAGGGAACATCTCTTGGTTCTCTATGCATCAGAGTGTGAGGAAACTCTCTGATCCTTTCTTGATGAACTACAGGAAAGCTTTTCTCTCTCTGGCACATGACACACAGAGGGAAGGCACTTGAGGATTGGAACTACTCAAATATTTTAATCTGTCTGTTGAAGAAAGGCTGAAGAGGAAAGAATGCCAAGAATTCATGTTGTTTCACTGAAGGTCTTAGACACAGATCTATCAGCTGCAGTCCCTATGTGATATGCTCCTCCTTAATGCCTCCTTCCACTCAACACCTTTTAGCCCCTGAGTGTTACCCTAATGGCTCATCATAGCCATCTCCAGCCACTTACAGCAGCAGTGCTGTAAGCACTTACAGCTTGCAGCTCCTTCCACGACTTACTAAAACTTCTTCACTGGAACAGGCTCCCCAGGGAGGTGGTTGAATCCCTATGCCTGGAGGTGTTTCGAAGACACAAAGATCTGTTGCCAGGGGTTTAGCAGCAGACTTGGTAGAATTAGAGAATGGTTGGGCTTGATGATCTTAAAGATCTTTTCCACCTTGCTGATTCCTTGAACAGGAGTCCCCATGTAGCCCCTGCAATGGTATTGTATTCTCAGCGTGAGGGGCTATGTTCTGGCCAATTCAAAACCTGTCAGCTGTCAATATAACTTACAATATTTAGCAGAGAACTGCAAAAGATCAAATTAAAAATAACTGGGTTATGAGGTGCAGAATAACCACTCTACAAATCCGATCTGCTTCCACTGCACTGCCTGCGCAGCATAACCAGTTCCTTGGCCTCTGCTTCACTCTCCCATTACAGAAGCCTCCTCACACTCATGAACATGTGTTTCCAATCAGAAAATGCTCAAGGAAAGACCACCTGCCTACAAAGAATACTTTTTTCTCCCAGTCCCAGTAGGCGTCTTACAGACAGGTTTTAGTACACAGCTGAAATCGTGCTGAGAGAAGAGCTGAAAGGACAGCTTTCTTTTCATGAAGTCCCACAGTGTTACCAGAGATGTTTGTAACAAAGCTAGGAGAGAAGACATTTCTTAATTATTATTCCTGCTGAAGATATCATGAATAAATAACTTCATGGGAGAACAGCACTAAGAAACATGTCCTTTGTTTTGACACTTCAGTTTACTTTGGCTCGTTGGACTACTTTTAAAGGAAAAAATGCCTAAGTATACTCAAACAAGGAAATAAAAGGTCCTTATGCCTCCTGATTTTCCAATGAGAGTTTTCTGAACCACCACTAAACAGTGAGCAGTTAAAAAATCAGTGCTATTTTTTTCTATATCTCTTCAAACACAACACACAGCAACTGTTAGACAAGAAAGGAGGAATCCTATTTGTGGCTTACTGCATTAACAGTGGGTCAGCCAGATGTTAAAAGCCACTAAACTGGGGAACTTAAAAAGCAGGACTCACAATCCCTTTGCATTTGAGGCTTAATCCAAAATGGACTCGGTTTAGTGTTTTCTGTTGACTTCAGGGAACATTGAGTCAATCTGATTTGCTTTAGTACTTTCAATTTCACACAGTCATGCCTTTAAGAATAATGTGAATGCAGCCTGAGAGTGATGGAGACTTTACTTAGCTGGTCTATTAGTGTAAAAAAAAAAAAAACTGAATTGGAGGCCACTTAGATCCAGTAAGGACTTGGCATTGTAACTCTAATAGCAATGAATAAATAAAGCAACTAAGAAAAAGCTTTGTAATCTGCAGAAAAGAAACCTTAGCAATTTAGTGATGGTCAGAATCAATGCCACAGTATTGTCTGTGTCAATGTTAATCAGCACCTAAGTAGGTGAGCACATGGGAAAACAGCTCCTCCCCTCAATGTGATTCTTGCTGACTGTAGGTTCTTTTATTCCAAGAACAACACAAATTGGAGGATGAAGATTTCTTCCAGTCCGAAGGGAATCCAAGGAGCTCATCATCCAAAAACAAGAGAGGCCTCTGCAGCCTGAGCCTGTGCTAGGCAGCTGCAGACAACTTCTGGGAAATGGGCAAAAGGCCATATGAGAGGCCAGCAAGAGACCTTGCAGCAAGCCCAAGCGCTGCTGCTGCCAGAGAGCAGCCTGGAAGTGGATGGCTTGGTATCCTCCAGCTGCCATGGACATCCCGCCTGTGTGGAGGGCTGGCTGTGGGTCACACACTGCAGCCAAGAGTGGAGGAGGAGGGCAAGCACTGACATTACAGTCAGAGTGCCAGCAGCAGGAGGGGGTGGTTGCAAAGTAGTGGCTGGTTCTCACACATAGTCAATGTGCAAACACATACACACTTACAGCCCAAGCCAAATGGCTTTCTAACAGCTCTGCTATGCAGCAGATACAAAAAACATGGCTTAGGAAAACATCCCCCACTATGTGCAGAGCTTCACTGCTTTTACAGGGGTGTTGCCTTGTGCTGTTCTTGCCCCTGGGTAGTCAGAGAATCATAGTATCACAGAAGAGGCATTTCAGATCGTCATGTCCAAATATTATCTAACTCTGTCAAGGCTGGTGCTGAAAGGTGTCCCTCAACACCACATCCATGCCTCTATGAAGTATGAAGATGGGGATTCAACCACTCCCTGAGCAGCCTATTCCAGTGTTTGAGAACCCTTTCAATGAAGTTTCTTCTAGTATCCAACCTAAACCTCCCCTGGTGCAACATGAGGCCATTTCCTCTTGTCCTATCACTTGTTACTTGGGAAAAGAGACTGAACCCTACCTGGTTCCCACCTCCTTTCAGAGAGGCCTAAGGATGTAAAATGGAAAAGAAGTTAACAAGTCCTAGTAGCCTGATGCCTATTTAATGGAGAGGAAAAAAACCCATACGCAAACCCCTTGTATCTTTGTAAGTCCTTTAAAGGTCTAGACCGTTATTCATCTTGAAAACTGATACCTACACTGCATTTCTCCTTAGAAATTGAGCACATATCTTCTTATCCATGACTACCTTCTTAATTCCTTTCTCCTGTGCTTGTAGACTTGGCATCAATGGGATAAGGACAAAACCCAGCAAAGATCCTACTCCTGTGACTGCCTGTGTGCCTCTATCCAACAGCTCTGAGAGGAAGGAATTTAGGCAGGCTCTTGGGATTCATGCAAGGCAGAAGACCTCAGATATTTGCTCTACCTCTTACACAAAGTAAGCAAGTAGTGTGTATGGACACACATAGGAACATGCATACTTCCTATCCCCCTGCAGAGTAAGGATGAGCAGATTAAGCAGCATTTAAATAAATGGACAATGGCATGTATTGAATGATGTGCAATATCTCATGTGGCTTTAAGGGTTATTTAGGACTGCCAGGGACTTGTTGTTTGTCCAGGCCTTATCTGAATGAACCAGATCTCTTGTCTTCAGAAAAACAGGGCTGGGAAAGGGTGACTGTCTATTCACAAAGAAAAATTTCTTTTCTGCAAGAGTGATCAGCCATTGGAACGGACTCCCTGGGGAGGTGGTGGACTCACCCTCCCTGGAGGTGTTTAAGAAACGTGTAGACATGGGCATTTTTAGGACATGGTTTAGTGGGCATGGTGGTGTTGGGTTGATGGTTGGACTTGATGAGCTCAGAGGTTTTTTCCAACCTTAATTATTCTATGATTCACATTGGACCAGTCTACTTTATTTCAGACATAGATGGGAAAAAGAATTCCTACAGAGTAAACAAGGAGATAACATGATCTTCCCCCCTAAAAAGGGGGGCATCTTCAAGGTTTCTTCAGGAAAGCCTTCATCAGCATCTACCTCAGGTATTTCACAAGTAGCATAGGCTTTCCAAATTTGTGGTAGCAACTAGTTCTTGATGGCATTCTAACAAATGTTTTCAAGGCTTTTGGTCAAAGTCCAGGGCTACATCCAGCCAGCTGCGATGGCTGGCACTGACCTTCACTAGCAAAACCCACAAGTGGTTTGTGATCTGTCCAAATGGTAAAGAGACTTCCCCTGAAATTATTGAGTCACTTTTAAGTCCAAAGATAACAGTTAGACTTTCTGTCTCCAACCAGCAGCAACCCTATCCTGACAGTTGATTTTTTTCCTCAGTGGCTGTCAAATGATGAATCAGAACAATCCCTGCTCTTACATTACAGATATAATGTTGCTCAAAATAAACAAGAAAGGTGGAGGGCCTGGGAAGCTCCAAAACACATGGTTCTTTTCCCCAGTACCAAACAGGTTTCTTGTTCTTAGCAAGCAATGGAAGTAATTTGAAAGTGCTGAGGCACAAAGAGAAAAAAAAAATGGTGATACAAGTGAAATGAATGCAGACAGACTTTTAGGTGTTATGTTTGGGAAATCTGAATCCTTTCACTGTTCATCCTATGTCTTTTGCAAGATGGACTCTGTCTTTGCCTCTTCTGCTGCCATCCAGATCCATGTTTATAGTATAAGCATGTATTTGTTTTACAGGAAGCCTCCATGCTTTTGTGTTTGAAGTACCCTCCTTGGCTTATCAGAATTAGCTCTGCAGAAGATGAGGATATAAACAGCATTTGCTAAATTACCTTTCTAGAAAATTTTGGAAGATGATTACAGTTCACTGGGCAAGTTACTGGACCAATGTAAGGAAAATTTTGTGAATGTCTGAAACACATCTTAGAATCCTTTTCCAACTAACTCCATTAGCAAATCCTCTCTCTGTACACATAAATTCTCTAAGATGGAGACATTAGTCACTAGCTTTTACATAGCCCCTTTAGATGTGGATGCTTTTGTTTGGCTTAATGATAGAGGAGGTTCATTCAGAATATTAGAATGGTGAAATGATGTTGGCCTATCATCTCGACTCTCTAATTTAACCTCAATTTTTTTCTCTGAGGATGTTAAAAGCCCATTTTATAGTCCTGTGTTTTGGCTTATATGTAAATCTTGACCTTTCCAGCCCATTAACCGCTTTCCACAACAGCATTAAGTGCATCTTCAACGTATGGTAGGATTGAGCCACGAGGATGATCAGAGAGCTGGAGCACCTCTCCTACGAGGACAAACTGAAAGTGTTTGGGTCATTCAGTCTGGAGAAGAGAAGGCTCTGAGGAGACCCTCTTGTGGCCTTCCAGTATCTGAAGGGATCATACAAGAAAGCTGGGGAGGGACTTTTTAGGGTGTAAGCTAGCGATAGGACTGGGGGGAATGGAACAAATATAGAAATGGGTAGATTCAGACTGGATGTTAGGAAGAAGTTTTACACCATGAGGGTGGTGAGGCACTGGAACAGGTTGCCCAGGGAGGTGGTGGAAGCCTCATCCCTGGAGGTTTTTGCAGCCAGGCTGGATGAGGCTCTGAGAAACCTGATGTAGTGTGAGGTGTCCCTGGCCATGGCAGGAGGATTGGAACTGGATGAGCCTTGAGATCCCTTCCAACCCTAACTATCCTATGAATCTCATTTAAAGGTTTGCCCCAGTTTCAATTTCATTTGTTACAAGCAGCCTTATGCCTGAGAAATTTACCTTGGTCCCTTAAAGACAAGGACTAGATGAGACTTTGGTCTTTTTTAGTCTTTAGGTTTTCATTTTATGACATGTTTTAAGGTTTGTATTTTAGCATGTGCTTTATCTAGCAGTTTGGTCCGTGCTACAGTTGTGATCAGCTGATTTATATACTCCATGGATACCGATCCATAAATGTGTAACTGAAGTCTTTGTCTTCATATCTTGGGTATCTTTTTATTTATGTGTCACCAGTTGGCAGGATTCTACTTTCTTTCCTCTCAGGCATCTCTGTCTTTCCCCTGGATAAGAAAGTTCTTCACTCTTCCCTTTTCCTACTGTATTTTAGACTGTAGCTCATTGATTGAGCAGACCATAGATGGAATGCTTGGCATTTTCTGGCTGAATGCCTAATCTTGAGGTATTTCTGACATGAAGCCACTTAAAATATACATACTCACCTAAAGTGAGCTACATCTTCTGAAGCAGAAAATTCTGTGAGCTTGAGTCTCTTCCAGCATGCTTTGCATTTTGTTTACTTAGTCAGTTTGTTTTCCACTCTGTTCCAAGCACAAGCCTTGGACCATTTCTCACTGTTGCTTTCATTGCTAATACTAATTCCATTACTTTGGGCCATGTCAGATTTATTTCTGCCTTGATTTTGAGAGCTGTCATTATTCATGCAAAGTAATCATTTCCCATAGCAGAGCTTTTCAGACATTTCCAGCAAAGCAATATATAAGCTTTGTTGCACAGACAACTATAGATTCCTTTTGCAGCATTCTGATACAAGTCTGAAACGTGAATCATTTCCAACAACTCTATATAGAATCATAGAATTGTTAGGGTTGGAAGTGACCTCAAGGATCATCCAGTTTCAACCCCCCTCCATGGGCAGGGACACCTCACACTAGATCAGGTTTCTCAGAGCCTCATCCAGCCTGGCTGCAAAACCTCCAGGGATGAGGCTTCCACCACTTCCCTGGGCAACCTGTTCCAGTGTCTCACCACCCTCATGGTGTAAAACTTCTTCTTAACATCCAGTCTGAATCTACCCATTTCTATTTTTGTTCCATTCCACCCAGTCCTATCATTACCTGACACCCTAAAATGTCCCTCCCCAGCTTTCTTGTAGGCTCCCTTCAGATACTGGAAGACCACAAGAAGGTCTCCTCAGAGTCTTCTCCAGACTGAATAGTCCCAACTCCCTCTTCACAGGAGGTGTGCTCCAGCCCTCTGGTCATCCTCATACAGATGGTATGTAGCCCTATGTTAAGAGTTCTTCAAAAGGCCTTCTCATCACTTCTGAGGCTGTAAGTGGACAGAGACTTTGCTGCTGAACAAACTCTTCTAGTATCATTGTCTACCATGTCCATCACAAGAAATCAGTGACTGCACATTAAAATAAAAGTGTAACAGTCACTTGGAGCACTGCCTTCCTAGATTTGTCATAAATGTTAACAATTTTCGAGTGTTCCTTGTCAGCAGCATTGTTAACTTTCTGCCAGAATATTGCAAGATGGAAATAGCTGCCTGACTTAACCATGGCATGACTGGAATGGCAGTGGGGGGGAAAAGCACTGCCACTTAATGACAGGGAATAAGAGATGGATGGAGTGTTATGTTCTAGGGTAACCACATGCTGACTGTAAGCTTGGGGTTTTTTTTAGTGTGTGTGTGTGTTTTTTTTTTTTTTTTGGTTGGGTTTTGGTTTTGTTTTTTTCTTCACTAAAGAGCATCTCTTTGAGTTTGCCTGTCTTTTCATTTTGCTACCATACTCTGACCATCTTAGAGCTCCTAAGCATAGCTTTTTATTTTTCAAACGAAGTTCAGATACATTTGGGTGATTTTATATGCAGAAACATAGAATTATGGAGTGGTTTGGACTAGAAGAGACCTTAAAGATCATCCAGTTCCAACCTCCCTGCCATAGGCAGGGACACCTTCCACTAGAGCAGCTTTATGACTTCAGAAAAGGTTTTGGTAAATTTCATCTTAGGTATATTTATGGAAGTGCTATACAAAACATGATCCCCTCAGAAAGTGTCACAACATTTCTCTTTTGTTTAGAAGCCTAAAATCTTTCAGATTTACCACTGGGCATTTGAAAAATAATTTAAACAGCATGGATGAAATCTGTTCCCTAGGTCCATCAGACAAGTTGCTAGGTAGTGCAGGAAGACATATGTGTTTGTTTTTTTTTTTTTTTTACTTAGCTTTTATGTTCAGTAAACTTCTTATGTTGATTCTAAAATACTATGCCAGTGTCACAAATTACCACATTGCAGTTGGGAACACAGCAAATGTTCCATAACAAATTATTCTGTAGCCAAATCCCTCCTCTTCTCTTGTTGGTGAATTATGCATTAATACAAAATGTTTATCATTTTAATTAAACAGGAAAATTGTTTTGCAATATGCTGTAGTTTATTCAAGAGCATCTGGTTTCATTATCCAAGATTGGAAAACTGAACTGCTTTGATTGGATGCACTGGTCACAAGATCTGAGTAAGAATGCTTCCACTTGGCAAGAACTCCTCCCTTTCAGTTGAAAATGTGCTCTTTCAGTAAACATTCCTGAGAAAAGTTCTCCAACTAGCAATGGCCACATGAAGCCAACATTTAAAGTCACAAACCAGCGTATTTCAGAGATGAGTCCACCAGGCTTCTCGTTCAACTAATTCCTTCTCCTTGTCATTGATACATCACAGATGGAAAAACAAAGGTACAGACTGTGGCCCACTGCAGATGTGGCCTCTGCAGCAGCATGATGTCTTCTCTGAGTATGAAAGATGCTGTGAGGTCGAGGGTTTTTGCAACTGAGAACCAGCAAAAAGGTTGAACTGAAGGTAATCAGCCCAACCACGTGGCTCCCATTCCCCGTTAAAACACCAACTTTCAGCAAGACCAAGCACATTCTGGTTTTCACTCTTAGAGTATGGCAGTAAGATATCTCCAAGATTCCCTCACTAAGGTCTCCTACAAAAACATTTGTGGGCTTCTGCCCTGCCTGACTAGGCTTATTTGTGTTACAAGAACACAAACTTGTGGTGGGCTCGTTCTTGGTGGACTTGCAGTGCTCCATGCCCATGCTTTCCAAAGGGACTGAACACAAATCTGTTGTCTCCTGGTTGCCACAGAGCCTGCAGGCACAGCATGGTCCATTGAAGAAAAGTTACATGGGGTTCACCCCACAGATTTTTAGTGCTGTCAGGATTTAGGGTGGCCTTAAGTTCATGTGTAGACTGGTGTAGACACAGAGAATGTGGCATAAAGATGACACAATACAGTGAAGGATCTGGCCTGGTTTGGATTTGGTTTCTTTTTTTCCCCACAATCACTGTGGTCTTAAATCCTAATGAAAAAAGAAAGAAAGGGTTATAAATAGTAGACACTGAAGAGACCTGTTTTTAAAATTCAGCTAAGAACTGGTCTGTATCTAGCAAAGACAAAAAATATTGCTAGGGTTTTACACCAATTTCACCCTTTGGGATTTTCTGTTTATTTTGTTTCTTTGGCTAAACATTTGGAGTAAAAATGAAGATGAAAATCTTGGAAGGAGCTTTTAAAAAACAAGAAATGTACTCCACCCTTATTACAACATTATTCTTGTTTAGCCAAACATTTTTCCTTTAACAAATGACCTGATGCACACACAGAAAAGGCATAACAGACCCACATCAGCCACATTTTTTTAGATAAAAAATAGGAATTAACAGAGGTGAAATGTGTGACTAAAGGAGAGAAGGTAAGGAATGTAAAATAGTATAAGAAAGTAATATTCTCTCAGTGAATACAATTAATATCTTACATAACACTCCCTTGAGTCCATGAAAAAGAATTTTAATTGAATTAAAAAAAAAATCACATGGGCTTCATGGTGGCTTCCCTTTGAGAAGGGATAGTAAAGCTCATGTAAGGGCATATGAAGAAAGGAGAAAGAGTGCTGGGTGGGAAAAAAAGGGTAAATAGCCACAGCTAAATAAGTCACAAGGATAAAAGTCACACAAATCTTAACCTTCTGCTTAAGTGAGAGGAAGGCACAAAAAGAAACTTGCACTCATTTCAGGAAGCTATCAGAGATGTGGCCTTCCCCTGTGTTTATAGCTGGATTTTACTGCTGGAATGTTGTGCTCCTTGCTCAAGGTTAGCAATTTATGCTTCAGGTTTCTTTCTTGGAGATAGACTGCTTGCTGGAGTGGCCCCTTGGGGCAGCACAGTTTGCAGCAAAAAGTGGTTCCATACATCACCAGTCCCCTGAAGTCTATATAATTTCCTTTGCTGACCTACAGACAGAGGCGTTTAGAGAACACTCTCTCCAAGAATTTCCAGAAAGATTTAAAACAGAGACAATTACATTTCCTGACATCCTTCATATCTCCCAACACGCTTCTGCAAACCTGATTTGATATAATCTAACTCCTAGGTTGAAAATACTGCATTGTTTACACTCATTTTTCATTCATTACACAATAAATTGCTTTTTGAACACTCAAACCTGTTGAAGGGGAGCCCACTGTACCAGAGCTTCTTTTCAAAGACCTCTTTAGTTATTATGTATCTGTGTATCAGAGCTCTCTCCTGCAGCCCAAGGATGTCAACATTCCCCAGAGCAGTCTGTTAAGAAGTCATTTTGATGTAAGCCTTGATTTGAGTGCAGGATCTTGCACAAAATGACCTACAGAAGCTGTTTCTAGTCTAAATGTTTCTATGATTCTATAAACCTGTGAGTCACAATATTGATAGAGAAGCAGAAGAGGGGAAAGGAGGGAGAAAAAGCCTATTTATCACTAAATTATCACTCCAAGAACATGGATGCAGAATCATAGAATGGTCCAGGCCAGAAGGGACCTCCATAGCTCACCCAGTCTGACCTCCCTGAAGTCAGCAGGAACATCCCCAACTAGATCAAGCTGCCCAGGACCTCATCGAGTCTTACCTTGCATATCTCCAGGGAAGGAGCCTCAACCACCTCCTTGGGCAACCTGATCCAGTGTTCCACCACCCTCATAGTGAAGAAATTCTTCCTGATACCCAGTCTGAATCTGCCCTTCTCTGGTTTGAAGCCATTGCATCACAAGTTCATTTCTACAAGAGATCTAGAAACTGCTGTTTAAAGATGTTTATATGAGAGTCACATTTCCAAATAAAAATTTAAATAATTAATAATTTAAAACCACTGGAACACAAGCCCTATGAGGAAAAGCTGAGGGAGCTGGAGTTGTTTAGCTTGGAGAAGAGGAGTCTCAGAGGTGACCTCATTGCTGTCTACGACTACCTGAAGGGAGGTTGTAGCCAGGTGGGGGTTGGTCTTTCTCCTGGGCAACCAGCAGCAGAATGAGAGGACACAGTCTCAAGTTGTGCCAGGGGAGGTATAGGCTGGATGCTAGGAGGAAGTTCTTCACAGAGAGAGTTGTGCCCAGGGAGGGTGGATTCACCATTCCTGGAGATGTTCAAGAGAAGACTGGATGAGGCACTTAGTGCCATGGTCTAGTTGATTGGATAGGGCTGGGTAATAGGTTGGACTGGAGGATCTTGGAGGTCTCTTCCAACCTGGCTGATTCTATGATTACTGCAGAATTTGACTTACTACTTTCTACAGTTTTTTTTTCTTTTTGGTCAGAAATAGTACGCATTTGTCTCCCTTTAGTTTAAGCCTTATTATAAGAAATTTCATCACTGTGCAGATAGATAGCTATAATCAGCCTAAAAATGGAAACTAGGTCTTGTTTTGTGCCTATATGAGGATGAATGAATCTATCACAACCAAAAGGGGCCTTACACCAGTTGTAAGGGAAGCTATGATGCTGAGAGAATCCCAATTCGCCACCAAATTTACAATATTTCTGTTCACAATAGATTAACGACCTGTGAACAAGGCTGGAAAGCACTGGTTTAGCTGGGCAACATAGCAAAACACTTGTCAGAACCTAAACTTTTTATCTGACTCAGCAAAGGAAGCTAATGCTTCGTGAAGTTAAATAATCATGTCTGAAATCTTCGCAATCTTTTGTGTGCTGAAGGTCAGTAGCAGCGCCTAAGAACAGAAGAAACCCAGACACAGGGTGGGAAATAAAGCATGATCCATTTCATACTTCAGCAGGTTGTGCATCATCCCTCAGCACCAAGTGTGTGCTGCCATGGCCTCATGCTCAGTAACCAATATCCAGGTCTCTTAAATCTAAGCCAGCTATTGCAGTTTTCTGCTTTAACAGGTTGCATCTGGCAGACACCTCAGGCTGCAAGTTAAACCTTCAGTTGTTTCCTATGACTCTCTCTTTGCTTCCCAATTGGCTTTCCGGTACAAGAGTGCCAAGACTCTGGAACAGGCAGCCCAGGGAGGCTGTGGATGCCTCCTCCCTGAGGATGTTCAAGGCCAGCCCATGGCTGGGAGTTTGGAGTAGATGATCTCTGAAGTCCCTTCCAACCTAAGCCATTTTACAGTTCTATGAAATTCACTGATCATTACAAGGTGCCACAAAGAGCTGCATAAATTCTTTTCCTCCTAAATATTCGGTGATGAAGATCTTTGTCCCTCAAACCTAGCTGCATTTGTTTAAGTGTTCTGAAGTTAACAAAGCTCAACTCTGTATTTACCATTGCCGCTGCCTGACTACATCACAGGGACAGTGAATCATCTCTGTCCTACAACCACACAGTCCTTCCAGGTTTCTGCTGTATTGTTATACACACACGTGTGAAACATAAAACGAAGTCACTGATTTGACAAGCTGCAACATTTCCCAAATGTAGCTGTGCCTGCTGTTCTGTGACACTTAGACAACTTTGCAAAAGATAGGATAAAAAGGTCCCATCAAAAATTTCATGATCCCTCTACCTCTCTCACCAGACTTTTGGCTGCTCCCAGTCTCTGGGGCTGCAAGTCAATGCATTCCATGAACATCTCCAGGGTTTCCAGTAGGTAATGATTCCAGGACAATGGGCTAACACGTGATTCTCCATTCCCCAAACCTGAGAATTTCTAAATTTGTGCTTTTCACTTCATACTGAGATAAATTCCACTCTCAAAAATAACCTCGTGGCTTGAAATTGCTGTTTTCACTAATTTCCAGCAAAATACCAACTTCCCAGAACTATATTGGCTAACTGGCCCTTGGTCCACCATGACATTTATCCAATTTGAATCCTAAAAATTGTCATCTCTGGTGTTCTGCAGTACAGCCTTTTTTTTTTTTTCCTTTTACTGAAATGTGGGAGTAAAACATGAGTGAATTTACCTTCATTACATTTCACTGCCAGTTGGAAGCTGTCCAAACAGTGAAAGAATCAGCGCAAACTCATTTTCAGGATAACAATTTTGGCCTCTAGGTTTGTCTGTATCTGCATAAGCTCAAGATTAATATAAATGCACACAGGAGGGGATCAATATTCTCATGCACTAAAGGTTCTCCAAGGTTGAATACTTCATAAATAAGCCTGTCATGATCTTTGCCATTTTGATATAGCAATACACAAACCACAATAACTGTATCTACAGATGCTGTTATTTTTAAAGGGCTCCATGAATCTTCTAGCTCTTTTTTTTTCCTCAGGCTTTTTATTTCTTTTTATAGAGTCTCACTATTGGAAAAACTAGGGGTTTTTTTTCTCTTGTAATGTGAAGAAACCTTGCCAAAAAATTGTCTCCAAAGCAGATATGTGAGCCTCCTGGCAGACCTTGTAACATCTTCAGATTGCTTATAGATTTTCTTGAAGCCCTATTACTTCCAGTTCCCCATATGCACATGTCCTCCCCCTTGGGCCCATGAGATCTTCCCTGGTTCAATTCTTGCTGCTATTCACTTCTGCCATCCATCTAAGCTATTATTTTCCTTGGAGAGGGGATATATAGCTCTTGCTTTGAGAAGTTCTTTACTCATTTCTCCTTCCTTTCTGACAAGCTCCAGCCAATGCTGGGCACAGAAATTGTTACTGGCACATATCCTATATGTAGAGCCCTGCAGATTCACTCACAAATATCCTGTGGGTACCTGCATTGCACTCTCTACAATATTTCTTGACCTTTTAGTATCTTTGCCACTCCACTAAATGAAATACCTGGTTTCAGTTGGATTGCTTAAAATCAGCCTCAAGATCCAACATTGCATGGTAAAAACATGTTCATTCTGTAAAGTTAGAGATAGCAAGTATTTTGTCTTATATTTTCTATCTTTCTTTCCTCCTCTGACTTGTTGTTACACGCACTCTTGATGATGAGGAAATGATAGAAAAGTATGATGGTTTTAAGACAGTTTTTTTAATTTTTCTTCATAAAGTTCAAGCAGGGAAAGCAAAAGAATGTAAATAAGTCACTATTGGGTGTAAGAAAGCAAAATAATGATTGTTCTAAACACTTCCACTGGAGAGGTAGAAACGTTTAAGAATCTCTACTCAAAACAAGGTTGGGCGGTCTGGGTTCTCAGCTTGCCTGGCTTTTGTCTGGCTGCTGCTTCTTTTCTGGCTGAAGATAACACACTGACCTTGGCAAGCTAAATCTAACAGCCTCTCTGCTTCTTGATTCTCTGCCTTCTGCCAGGGGGTCTAGGAGGATTCCTTCTGGATGGGTTGGGAGGCCCCTTGGAGGAAACAAAAGGGGCTTGGTTGTGCTTTTCTGTTGATTGTACATATTTGTAAGTGTTGTGAATTGTGTATATTTGTACATATTCATTGCATTTCATCCTAGATTGTAGATTTGCTTGTAAACACAGCTTTCATTTGCTTTCAGACTGAGCTAGCCTGGTTATTGTCTGAGGGGGACAAGTCTAGCTCATGGATGCCTTTATCTGAGGATGCTAAAACTGTTTCTATCCTATGAGTCTGAAGAAACCTTCCTTGCTTCCCTGAGTTGTAGGAGAGCATTGCCTGCTTTTCTGACTCACAAAGTTACATCTGTAACTAGGAAATCATGGCTTCAAGCTCCCAGCACATCATGTATTCTTCTGAAAGACATTTTTATTTAGAAAACAAAACAAAATTTAAAAAAAAACACAAAACACATGCAATTTTTCTTTTTTATTTTTAATAAGTCAAGTCTCCAGAGAGAATTTGGCAGGGAACTGTTATTTGAATACTTTGGCTTTCTTTGCGAGATGATCGTCTTGATAATTTAAAATGTCATAGGAAGTTTGCAGGAACAATAGACCAGATTCCTGCACTGGTGTAAACTGGCAGGACTCCACAAACATCAAAGCAGCAGTGCCAGTTTACACCAGCCCATCGATGTTCACAAATTAAATGGATGTTTTGTGGTTTACTACATGTAAGAAGAATTTCAAAGGCTTTACTTGATGGGGAAAAAAAAAAAAAAAAAAGACAGACTCAAAAGTGGCTCTAAAGGTAAGTGTAAAGCAACAAGTATCCCTCTAAGAGGATGGCTGAAGAAATTTAACTATTGTACTCTGGATCATTTTGTTTCTACCTCTCTGTTGATATTTTTTTCAGGGATCATCTTGTAGCCAAGATTTTTGTAGATTGTCACCAGTGTGTCAAAACATGTATCTAATTTACAGATTTTTTTTCAGGTTTTGGGGGATTTCCAAGGCCCTAGTTATTGGGATGGGGATTTTTCTTTCTTTTATACGAAACAGTACAACTGGACTGCATTTTCTCATGACTGTGTCTTGTTCTCATTCTTCCCTATGAGAGATGTGGAGGTGCTGGAGCCAGAGCAGAGGAAGGCAATGAAACTGGGGAAGAGCCTGAAGAATCAATGTGATGAAGAGCAACTGAAGGAGCTGGGAATAGTTAGTCTAGAAAAGAGGAGGCTGAGGGGAGACCTCATTGCTCACTACAACTACCTGACAGGGTGTTGTGGAGATGCTGGTGCTGGTCTCTCCTCACAGGCAATTAGTGATAGAACAAGTGGGAACAGCCTCAAGCTACAACTGGGTAGGTTTAGACTGGACATTAGGAAAAAGTTTTTCCCAGAAAGAGTGGTCAGGGATTGGAATGAGCTGCCCAGGCAGGTGGTGAAGTCACCAGTTCTGGATGTGTTTAAAGGTCATTTGGACGTGCTTGAGAACATGGTTTTAGGGGTGAATCTTGTACAGTAGGGTTAATGGCTGGACTTGGCGATCCTGAGGGTCTTTTCCAACCTGAATGATTCTATGATTCGTCTTCCCAAAGCAGCTCCTGCTCCCCCCCCCACCACCCCTCCTCATCTTCCCAAAGCATCTCCTGCTCCCTCTACACCATCCTCCACCCTCCATAAACAGCTCCTGCTCCTCAACCCCCATTTTTGCAACCCTCCCAGAACTGGGGGCAAGACCCTCAACCAGCCAAGATACCACACGGAGGAGCTCAGCCCCAGTAAGGAGGCCCAGCCAGCAACAATGGATGATATTGGAAAGATAATCAGCTCTCTTCCTATGTAACCGGGGGGCCACCAGGCCCCCCGGCCTTTGTCTACCATCACCAATCACCCAGTGTGCACCATGAGGACTCACCAGTGATGAGAAGAGGATCCTCAGCCCAGATGGGCTCAGCTTGGGGCTTCTGCCTGTCCTGGGAGGGATTAAAAAGGGAGTGGGAGGAGTGGGCAAAGTGGCCACACCTGGGGTGGGAGGAGGCTCCAACAGAGCCCAGGTACTCTGGGATTTGAGGGGGAAAAAGGGGTGGAAAAGGGTTAGAAATGGTGGTGAAAGGGAGGTGGTGGTGAAAGGAGGGGATTTAAAAATAAGTTTATTTTCCATAAATCTTTCATAATGGACAACTACAGTTCATGGTTTGCTTTGCCTTCATGCAAAAAGAACAAACCCGTCAATACTTCATGAAATAAAGCACAATTCAAGGCTGCACCTTAAGTATTTTGTTCAGTTTTGGGCCCCTCAATATCCAAGAGGGATATTGAGTTGCTTGGGTCGAGAGAAAGGCAGCAATGCTGGTGAAGGGTGTGTTGAATGGGGCTGGTGAAGGGCTCCTGAGGGAACTGGGGTTGTTTGGCCTAGAGAGAGGGAGGCTGAGGGGAGACCTCATTGCTCCCTACAGCTCCCTGAAAGGAGGTTGGAGTGAGGTGGGGGTTGGTCTCTTCTCTCTAGTATCAGGTGATGGAATGAGAGGAAATGGCCTGAAGTTTTGACAGGGGAGGTTTGGGTTGGAGATTAGGAAGGAATTCTTTGCTTCAGGAGTGGTCAGGCATTGGAGGGGGCTTCCCAGGGAGGGGCTGGAGTCCTCATCCCTGGAGGTGTTCAATAAAGGTGTGGTCATGGCACTTAAGAACATGGTTTAATGGCCATGGAGGTGCTGGGTTGATGGTTGGACTGGATGATCTTGGAGGTCTTTTCCAATTGAAACGATTCTATGATTCAATGTCAGAAAACTTGCAACACGACTTAAGCCTTCTGTAAAACTATTTGATTTTTATTAGATCTTTAAAGCCCAACTCACATTAGAATACTGAGCTCAAATAGCTCTCCAGTGTCAGAGATAAAACCCATGTCTTTATGCTTCAGAGAATGAGCACAGTGCAAACAGGCCAAAGACTGGAAGCACAGGCCAGATTTGCTCCAAAAAGGTACCAGCAAATGAAAATGCAACGCTTTTCTTCACCATGAGAACATACCTTTAAAATTATTCTGGTCAAGGTTTAACTGGAGTTTCATTCTGAACCAGCTCCCCCTCTACTGACACTAAAACAATCACTTGAGATATGAACTTCATAATGTTCCTCTGAGGCAACTGTGTGTTATTAGACACTGATGGATCATTCAGCCATACAAAACAACTCTCTTATACTCAGCCATGTTAGAAATACAACCAGCAACAAACAGTTCACAGGATTTCCAACAGAAGTTGGAACAAAGTTCACTTTGTTTTATATGTCCAGACGTTATCACCACCGCTTCTTTCTCACTTTCCTGTCCACACTCTGACTCCTGACTGATACCATTGCAGATCCCCAGCAGACCACTACCATCTAGCTGAGCTGTCATCCTGACCTGGTTTCAGATAGAGTCAATTTTCTTCCTACTATTCGGTATCATGCTGGGTTTTGGATTTAGTGTGAGAATAATGTTGATAGCACACTGATGTTTTAGTAGTTGCTGAGTAGTTCTTCTCCTAAGTGAAGAACTATTCAGTTTCCCATGCTCTGCCAGCAAGGAGGTATACAGGCTGGAAGGAAACACAGACTGACCTGAAGGGACCAAAGGGATGTTCCATAACATAGAAAGTTCTGCTCAGTACATAAACTGTGGTATCGGTCAGTGGGTGGTGAGCAACTGCATTGTGCACCACACATCTTTTCTTGAGTTTTATTTTTCTCTCTTTTTGTTATATTATTTTTCATATTACTTTTTCTTTTAATAACTTTTTTTTTCCTTATGTTTAGATGGAACCTCCTGTGCTCTAGTTTGTGCCCACTGCCTCTCATCCTATTACTGGAAATCACTGAAAAGAGTCTGGCCCCATCCTCTTGACTCCCACCCTTCAGTTATTTATAAGCATTGATAAGATCCCCTCTCAGTCTGCTCTTCTCCAGGCTAAAGAGCCCCAGGTCTCTCATTAATCCATCATATGTTGGCTTCTACAAACGTTTCAAAACCTGCCAACTGCAAAGAGACTGCTACTATATCAGGCTGTAGCAGACACCGTAATATACTAGTCAAATGTCTTTCCAAGTATACACTTTCATTAACCCTGATATAAGCAAAGAAAGGAAAATCTGTTTCTCATCCCTTTTCCTGTCTGCAAGACCCCATAAATTTACAGGAGCATGGAAATCACACTTGATAGGTCTCGTTCCAGCGCTCTCTAAAATCAATAGGAATGGAGTTGACTGACTAGTGTTTGCTTGGCACTAAAGACAAAGCTACAAACTGAAGTAGTCCTCTGCAAGAGCCCCCCTCCCCCCCGAGCTAACAGGTAGTAAAGTGGGTAAGAGCCATAGAACAAGTGCTGCTAGGCAAAGCCCCAGGATCTGCCACGACCCAGTGAACAGCATAGATGAAGCTTTTTGATGTGGGTTGGACAGAAGCAGGTAGTTGTTTTTCTTTCTTAAAGCAGTTGCCCCCCAAAATGTGCCAAGGAACTGTCAAAGCCTGTCGGTCTAGTAATGCACTTTGGTGGAAAACGATCATGTTTGCAGGCAGTAACACACAAAGTCTATACAGAAAAGATTTCTTTTAAATTACTACCAAAAAAAAAAAAAAAAAGAGTCTGACATAGTAATTTATACCACTGCAAATACTATTTTCCCTTATAAATGTTTCTTTCTTGTGCTTAGCTTTAAAATATATTTACAATGAAAGGAAAGGGCAGGAAAAGCTCCTAGCTTTCAGTGCAATGAGTAGTTCTTAACAGACTACTGAACAAGCCTGAAAGAAAAATAAAAGTGATCCATTATTCACAGTCACTGCAGCTAAAATGCATCTGCCAGCTCTATGGAGAATTTGGGGTCTAAGATGCATGCATATCATGCTGGGGGCTCAAAGGACAGGTATTGCTAAAAGATGTGCATCTCCTCTAGAAACAGACAAAGCCACCTGAATTAATTATATCCAGCAAGACTTTGCTGCAAATTAGCAACACATTTTAAGCACTATTTACACTGTTCCTTCTTTCCTTGGAGGAAACTCGTTGTGTTTAACCTAGGAAAACATCTGAGATGCCAAGAATGATGGTGATTTATGGTTTCACAGCAGAAGTCAAACACTCCTCTGAGACTTGAATGAAGAAATAAAGCATGAGCACCGAGAATATATTCCAGAGAGATCATTCAGCTTGGTCCTGAACTTGGAAGATGTTTCCTGTCAGTGGATCCCTGTTGAACACAGAGTGCTCTGCAGAGGTGTGGACTTAAATATTGGCATAGCTACATTTCCTTCAGACAGCTTTTTATTTCACCTTAGCTTGCAAATGCATCAGTGGGACATCCTACACACTCCTACACCATTCATGCAGTGGAAGGAGCATCAGGCCTGATGGATCACTTGACTTCCAGCGCTACTCTAATACAAAATAAAATGATCTTAATTGAAAACATCATTTGGCAGGTTGCTATTAAATATGTATTGGACCATTGCCTTAGACCCATGTTTTGTTTAATGCTCTTGTTCATAGGCTCTGGTTTCTATTATGTTTTCATTTATTGACTGCTGACCAAATATGAGTTGCAACACTTTCTTCAGGATCCTGTTGAGCACTTTCATTCAGCTGTCTGCTGTGAGCACCCACAGCCCAGCAGCACTCAGGGCCCATCAGCCACACCACACCATTACGCCAGTCACACCACACTGCCATGCCATGCCACCTTCTCCCATGCAGCCCAAACTCCCTCAGGCAGCCCAAACCCAGGGGTCATATTTTGCCTTGAGGCTGCTGCAAGGAGGGCAATGGATGCCTCCTCTGACCACATCAACCCTGTCCACCCGTCTTGCCTCCACAGCCCCCAAGGCCGCTGAGGGCAGTGGATGGAGCTGAGAGGATGAGAGGCAGTGAGGGAGTGTGAGACATGGTGGCAGTCATGACCCTCTGTGGTCCCAGCCTGGAGACAACAGTGAGAGATTGATGCTGGGTTTCTGCAAGCCGGTTGGGCACATAGCCCAGCAAATCAGTGAAGCAACACGCAGTGAGTTGCTTGGAACTTGATTTTCACCATCCCACCCAGATCTTCTCAGTGCATCTGTGCTGTCCCACCTGTAAACGCAGAAGGACAGAAAAGCCTAAAACCAGGGTGTTTTGTAACTGGGGGGACAAGGGGAGACTGTGCTCACCACCTGCTCTGGGAGATGGTAAGGAGCATTGCATTGACAGGTGTTGAGTTATCCCAGGCCTCTCTCTGTGGAGAAGGTGGAACTGGACTCAGCATCAAGGCTGCCCAAACACTGCTTCTCCACACACAAGAAAAAAAAAATCTATTGCACAACAGAAAACAAGTCAATAGTTTAAACAAATAAAAGATCTGTAATGCTTTCCAGAAAGTAAAAGAGGTCATTAACTCAGTGCAATGAAACTCCTCGCAGTGATTAGGATTAAATTAAGCCGATTTTTAATGGCATATTTGCAGCTTTTTTTGAAGAAGTTGTTGGTTTATTCTCTCGTTGTCATCCACTATGGTGTCATTTCAGGACAAAGACAAGTTTCTGCAGATGTCCAACCTCTGCACTTTCATAGTCCTGATTTTTTTTAAAGCACACCTCTGAATTTCCTGGAATTTTAATGCTTGAGGACAATTACAAGTTCTTGTTAATGTGAATTTCTCCCTCCAAGGGTCTGATTTACACTGTCTAATGTTAGACTTGCCTTTTTTTTTTCCCCCTTAAGAATATTTAGTAATATTTGTTAAAAATCTCTACACCTACAAAACAGATTGTATCAGAGCTGCAAAACACTTCCTGCTGTTTCACCTGATGATGAGATTTATAATAAGGGGGTTAATAAGTGGCATGATGATTTAGTCTCAGTGGGTTGTTTATAATGGAGAGGATACAAATTTACTTGTGAATTACCCAATTTGCTTCTTGTCTTCTATGAGGCCATCCCTTTTTTAATGCTGTGCAGAACTCCTGTAATGTGAGCGGTGACTCCATTACTGGTAGTGCCTGAGCATTCATTATCCCCTAAGCTTTCCCATTAGCTGTGCACACACCTACAAAACATCACCATTCTAACTGTGATGGGTCATTAAAGGTTTGAATGGTTGCTTATGTTCCCAGGATTCTCGAAATCAATAGAAGCAGCTATTGAGCTTAATGGGGATAACTAACACCATTAAAATTAGTGGCAGAGAAGCCAGTACTATTGTTCCCAAACACATGTTTTCAGATAGGACTTTATCTAATAATTTAAAAACGGGACTGTCAGTATGCCTTGAACCAGAATATTCTGTAAATCCATGTGGTATTGCTTCATTTATTGGAAAGCTGTGGCTTTTATTATGGCCTTTTCTACAAGCATTTCAGCTCTCTGCTATGAAACAAATTTGTTTTCTTAAAATCACAGCACCATGTACTACTCCAAGCATTGTTTTATTTAAATATCATTCAGGCCTTGACAATGCCAGGCTTCCCCCATCAAAACCCTGTTTTATTTCAAAGGTAATGTAGCAGAAAGCCTTGCTCTGGAGAGCTTTTGCTGCTGTACCACAGCAGTCAGCTTTTCTGTTCCGGCCCTTTCTTAATCAGTGTTTTTAATGTCGTGAGTCTTTTCATCTCTCTGGTTCAGCTTTATAACAGTTTCTAGTGTTAGAGGGAGAATTACAGTGATTTAAACTTAGTAATGGCCTGGAAAAGGCTATGTCTCAACCATTCTTGGTCATTCTATATGCAAAAAATAAACCCTTCTGACCACTGCTTCACAAAAAGCGTACTTTACCCACTCCTGTTCTGTTGCTCCTGATCCACCTCCCTGATATCTTTTGTTTTCCTCCTGAATATCCACTCTCTCTATACTTGCCAAGGTCCAGGCTCTTCTCTTCTGTGTTCCAGTCTTCACTTGACAGGACCTAGGCTAAAACAAAACCTGCTCATAGTATCTAACACAGGGAGAAGGCTAGTCTGTATTTTAGGGTTACGTCTTGAAGTATCTGCAGAGGCCTTTCAGTGCTGGAATGATGCAGGTCTGGCACCCAAACAGCTCATAAATCCCGTTTGAGCAAATCACATTAATTGGGTGCTGTTAACTTACAAAAACCCCAACAAGTGCCTTTCACTGAATAGTCCCTAACCTCTGCAGACTAAAACTTGTGAACACAGCACTCGTACCTTCCTCCTGCTGAGTAATTTTTCTGTTTATTGGTATTAGCTTTCAGATGACAGTACTAAAGAGCAGTAACAATCTGTACTGAAGACACTTAGCAAAGGGCTCATTAACAGTTGAGATGAGCTGTAAAAGAAACACATAAAATGTCAAGCTAATTTAAAAAATCATGCTACACTGGGGAATGGGCAATTAAACAATAACACTTACGCAGCACAGGAAGGTCTGAAAATTAATACAGCAGAGCGACAGACATTGCTGTCATTAGGAAACCAGCTCAGCTCAGTGCAGAGCAGGAATCAAAGTCCTGAAAATGGAGGAAGAGAAACATACAGACCCAGCATGAAAAGCCAGAGATGAAGGCTCATGCTTCAGGCTTACCATGTGTGTAAGAGGGCACTATAGGATGACAACCCATGCTGACCAATCACAGTCCTGCTAGACGCATGTAAGAGTAGAATCACAAAATGCATTGGGTTGGAGGGGACCTTTGAAAGTCATCTTGTCCAGCTGCCCTGCATTAGGCAGGATCATTTCCAACCAGCTCAGGTTGCTCAGAGCCCCATCAAGCCTGACCTTGAATGTCTCAAGGGATGGGGCCTCCCTGTGCAACCTGTTCCAGTGTCTCACCACCCTCATAGTAAAGAACTTCTTAATGTCCAATATAAATCTACCCTGCTCTAGTTTAAAACCATTGCCCCTTATCCTAGTGCTACAAAGCCTTGTAAACAGTTGCTCCCCAGCTTTATTGTTGACTTCCTTCAGGTACTAGAAGGCCACTAAAAGGTGTCCCCAAAACCTTCTCTTCTCTAGGCTGAATAACCCCAACTCTCACCCTGTCTTCGCAGGAGAGGTGCTCCAGCACCTAGAGCAGGGTGCTCCATAGAGCAAGGATGGCTGTGAGAAATCACAATATTACTGCCAGCTCTGCAGGAAGACCCCTGAGAGAGTGGAGAGGACCAGAAAACACATAGTTATGAACTGAGGTCATAAAATTAATTCTGATTTAGGTACCTTGTATGTTCTCAGACTGTGAACACCTACTAAGGCAGTCCTAGTGTAAACACCATGTTCCCTGCACAAAAAATGGAGACCTCCAGATGGGTGACTCTGTTCCTGCTAAGTTTATATAAATACATCAGGCAAAATGGATGCTGCACCACAGGTTTTTTTTTGCTTATACTCCTTGGGCTGTCACAAAGCTCTAACTATTTTTCAGAAGAACTAGAAGCCACACCAAAAGACTGTGAATTATGGAATCACTGAAAAGGGAGACTGCTGCTTAGTCCCTGAAATTTGGCTATTAGCTCACATTCTACACTGGTGTGACCTTTCTTCTTTCTGTGTAGATAATCTTTTATCACGGGCATTCTTCACTGTGAAATCTCTGTAGTGCAGAGTGCTTCTCTTTTATTTCACTACTGAATTACTCATGAATGAGCTGCTTCACAGAGGTTGTGAAGAAGTGTTTGTATAGTCACAAAACCTTCTGAAAAATCAATTTAGAGACTTTTCAAAATGTAGTGCATGGTCCTGAAGCTCCACCAAAACCTAGGATACTAATCTGATTATTTTTTTTTTAATTCAGAGATTCAAATTGAATTTTGAGCCTTTATTCATTTATAAAAAAAAAGAGATTATGAATTCTGTGGAGGTGTACAGAACTGGGCTTCTTGTCAATAAAAGATCATTCATCTGCTGCCAAAATATTTAAAAGTGTGCAGTTAGACTTCCCTGGGATTTCATGAGTAAGCAAATTTAGAAAAATGCAGCAGGTGTATTAAAGTTTTCATGATTTGTTCACTGTTTTTTGGGGTATGTCATTTCGAGTTTTATTTCTAAGGGTTTTTTGCTCAGGAAAAGTAACTATCTGCAAGGACAGGTTTGGGGTGGTTGTTTTTTGTTTTTTTTTTAGTTTTTTTTCAATTTCCATCTGAGAAAGCAATAATTAAACCATAAAAGCAGCATTTAAACTATTCACTTTGAGTGCAACTTTATCACTCTTGGACTCCCATTGATATTAAGGGGTTGAAATGTCATGTTTAGGTTGAAACTGTTTTCTAAAGTCTCTTGAGAAAAGCTGACAGATAATGTGCTGTGATACTATAGCCATCAGTAAAAATTTCTGCTGAATTTGGCAGAGAAGGCAGAAAAGATCAGATAAGGAAGACAGGATGACAGGAGACAAATCCTCCAAAAGAAAAAGGTTAAAAGAAAACCTGCTCATAGTTTTAAAAGCAGAACAGAAGTAGGAGTGTGGAATTGGACCAGAGAGGATAATAAGGGAGTTCAGCTCCTAAGTTACTTCCAATCATATTGATCTCACACAGTTGGAGAACCATCAGGTAGTTACAGCAGTGATTTACTTTGGATAATCTTGCTCTAGCAAGGGTGGGGTTTGGACTGTATGATCTTCAGAGGTGCCTTCTAACCCCTACCATTTTGTGATTCTGGGATTTCTACTCACATCCCAGTCACTTAATACACCAGTGGCGGTGGAAAAGGGTAAATAACATTATTGTTCCTCAATAAAAGAAGCCAGAGCTCTGAAGAGATGTTCTTTTTTTAGTTCAAGGATGTATTGGACATGTTTGGAGCGCCAGACTTCTAACACAAGGAAAACAATAATGATATGTCAGCTGTTGTAAGAGAAATGATTCTGACAAAAAAAGGCTTCAGTCATGGAAAATAGTCTTGCAACCAGATTCTGCTGTTAGATTTATTAAGGGTTTTGGTTTTTTTCACTTCTTTCTTTGACTGCCATGTGGTAACTCAAATCTAACATCGAAACTGCAGAAATGACATAAAAAATAAACATCGGTGCTGCTGAAGGAAGATATTTTTGAAATAGTCGAATGGCTTAGGCAGACAAAAGCTCATCTTGAGCCCATTCTTAAGCATTTGAAACACATGGGATACATTTGAGATTTCTTCATAAAGTACCACCAGCATGTTAAAGTGCACTCCAAGTTTGAGCCAACCCCCAAAGCCATTTTTTTTTTATGAACTTCCTGCCAGTTAAAATAATGTGTTCTGCCACACACACACATCCATACATCTATACACTGTAATGTATATGAAACTGGCTTTATATGTTAAAGTATGGGTCTGCCTAAATTCTGTTAGTATCTTAATGCACACTTTTAAAGTTCTCAATATTAGAGTGAAGGTACCCTGGTGGAGTATAAAGCTTGCTTTATTCATCAATTTGCTGTCTGCCTTCCTAGGGAAAGAAGAAAAAAAGCATAGTGTTCTCTTTGAGGTACTACACAGCAATTCACAAGTAGTGCCTTCATTTTCTGGCCCTGCCACTGGCCTCATGTATAACACTTGGCAGAGTATTGAACCCTTTTGCTTTGTAAAATGGGAATGAGACGTTGCTCTAAGAGGAGGAGTACCCAGAGGAATGAGACAAGACCACAAGCTTTAAAATAAAACAAATTTTGAAGGCAGCTTGTGGCTTTATACAGTAGCATCTTTCTGCTTCAGTGCTGTTGACACATCTCCCTGCACGCCAGAGGAACATCTTGTTGTAACCCATCCCCCTATCCTCCCACCTCCCCTTAACTCTCAAACCCAGCTCCAGTTGGTGGGAATGAAGCAAAAGACCATTAGGGCAGTATGTTCCTTGGGGTTTATCTGATTTACCCACTCAGATTAGAAGACCTAGGCCATCATAACCGCCTTCTTAGGCACTACTGTGAGAAACAGGCACATCAATTTTTTTATGGCTTTAAGTCCTTAGTGGGCACAGCCTCACTATATGTCTGCATGGTGCATGAGACACTAAGACTCTAAGTCAATACTGGGATGGGAGAGGAAAAAGAGCAACAAACTTTATAATCAGATTAATTTGAATGTCATCCACAGTGGCGACAAGTAAGCTGCAATTCTCAAGAGAGGGTTGGCTTTGTTTTCCCCTTATGCCTCTCTTATCTCCTTAGCTAACACAACAATGTTGTCGTGTAATTTTAGTTTAACAAGTTGGAAAGTAATATCTAGCACACTGCATTACTGAACATCCCTCCCCTCTCTTTTGGTTTCTTTCATAAAACAATGTCAAAACCCCCCCCTCAAACCTATTGAACTGAATGTGTTACATTAAGGTGTGCTTGACTAATACCTGCTTTTAGCAGTGCTATTGAACTAATACCTCTGATCTGAAAAATAAGAGGGTTTTTTTTTTTTTGAGTTGTGACCAAAAAAAGAGACATTAATTGGAATAAATATAATTCCCAGTTATAGATTTAATACTACAGCTCTGTTAGAGTCAAATACTGAACTGGGGCACGCACTAAAGATCCTGCTGGCAGACAATGAGCAAATAAATAATCCAGAAAATGAGCCTCACTTTGTGGTCATTTTTTTTGCACACCACAGATTGCTGTTGTCTTGCTTTAAAGATGATTAATTTTTGCAGCATTCATAGGGGAAACTCAGCATAGCCAGGTCACTGAAGTCCTTTAATGTATTGGGACAGCAGTGACAGTCACAGTGTTAGAGGCACTCATCTGTGTACAGGCTTGGAAAAATGTGACATGTTTCATGTCTCTTATGGCCCATTCGAGATCCCGGATTGATTAGTGGCTGTGAGTATTTGCCTGGGAAATATGCAGGACTCTCTCTGCTGGGATGAAGCAAAGTTTGATCTGGTTTGTTTACTCGGCCCCAACGATGGCTGAAAGCAGAGGCTGGGGAAGGGCTTTGAGAAAAGGGCAAGTGTGTGAGATACTTTTCTAGGTGTTCTCCTGGCACCTCAGCCTGCATTATGTTTGTTTAGGAAGAAGCCCCAGGCTGACCCGGGGGGAAGGAGACACTGCTCTTCTCCACAGACTCACATGGCATGCTTTGGGAAGGGAAGTGAGAAGAGGGAGAAGAAAAGCATGCAGCAGTGGCCATGTGTGGAGGAAAGAGTGGGAAAGAGTCACAGCAGGGAGCAGGAGCCTGCTGCTCATGGAGGGAGGCAGTGGGACTGCAGTAAGAGCAGACAACAGATGTTTTTAGTTCACTCAGTGATTTCTTAGTAGGAGCAAACTCTGCCCAGGCACCTCTGGTGCCCAGAGGTTTTTTGTTCTTTGGGGTTTTTTTAATCTGCTCTAGGGACTGGCTGACTGCTGCTTGCTCTGTTCCCTGGCAAGACCAGACCAGACCAGAGGGGACTGCTGAGAGTTTACTGAGAATCAAAAAGCCAGTGCATGAATTCAGACCAAGCCTGGAAGCTGGGATTTGCTTGGAGAGTATGTACGAGAAGAGTTAGCTATAAGCACTTCCTACTTCTGTTCCATCCATCCTAATCACTTTGAATTTTCTTCTGTTTAAAAAGCCAATTATGTTATTAGATATTATAATAAAAGATGGGGGTTTAAAGATTATTTAAGTCATCTTCAATTAGGTTGCCATAAAGAGAAGGTGTACATAGATCTATCACCAAGCTCTGTCCAACTTGTGTCACTACACACTAATTTTGGTGGTTTTTTTCAGCTTAATTCTTCTTTTCAGTTTAATTCTTCTTTTCAGTTTAATTCTTCTTTTCAGTTTGTTGCTGAGGCCCTGGTAACAATTTGCAGTGGTGTATTAGGCAGCATTATCACTGAAATGTGCCTGCAGATAATAATTGCTCTGCAGGTCTCACTCAGTAGGAAGACATCAGTAAAATGCAGTAGTAGATGTTGCTCTTAGTGGCTCCAGAGAATTTAAACGTGTCATTTAGTGGCTCAACTGATTTTTCATATTCCAGATATCCATTGCAATGCAGAGGCCCTGAATGTGCTTCTCTGCTTTCTAATATAGATGGCTTAAGGAGTACCGTGTCCCTTGCAGCTGGCAGCTGTCATTTACCCCCTGGAAGAGAAGAGGTAATACTCATCAGGGAAGATTCTCTTTTAACACTTTTTCTGTTTAGTGTCCCCAGTTATCCCCAGCAGCTCCAGTTCTGCAAGTGCAGCTCCCTGACAAGTTCATCAATAACTCGGCTGTGCTGTGGGTTTTTCACCCCTGGGGAAACCTAAGCATTTCCAAATTGCCAGTAATCTTTTATAAAACTGGAGAATGAAATGGGAAGTTTGTTCTAGTACAAAAAAAATGTTTGTGTTTTTTTTTTTCTTATTGGCTCTCCAATTATTTAATAGCATAAGCATTTATGTTTAGAGAATTTTCGATTCTAGATTACTTGTAACAACAACAGTTCTTCCTTGGTTGTCCCTTGAGGAAGGTGGGCAACACATTCTCATTTCCTCTGAAAATCTTCAGATCTTCTCTGCCTTTTTGTTCTAGGATGAACCTTCTTCTCTCTCATATGGTTTTATTTTCACAGTGAATTTTCTGCAAATGTAGTTAATTAAGGCACTAATCACTGCCTGGAGTCCTGTAACCTTCTAGGTAGTCAGAATATTTTTTAGATTATTACAGCACTTTATGAAATCATGCATCATGAATAGTGTTCACTATGCCTTCAACTCTGGACCTTGAGTTCACATTAATCAAGCTCTGCCTGTACTGCACAGTGTGACCTGCCACACTGCTTTTTGACTCCGAACCAAGGGTCATGTAACATGAATCTTCCTACCCACACACTTGGGTTACCCCTGCATTAAAAAAAAAAAAAAAAAAAAAACAGAACATGGTTGTTCCAGCCAGATCCCATTGTGGCCATGCTTGCATCTGAGAATTCGGGGTAAGCTGTTAATAATATGAATGATAACCACATCACACTACCTTAACTGTGGTGGGTAAAGTGGAATTACCTACTGGAGAGCATGTGAATGCCAGTGGAAAGTGAAGTCCTTAATGTGCAGTGGCATTTGACTTCATATTCTATTGCAGTGTGCTCATGTCATGCTAGTTACCTAAGCTATTAACATTAATACTCTGCTCAGAAATGCAGTGAGGTCTTTTTTTGATTGTTTCAGGACCAAGGATAAAATAAGTGGGGCTTTCATGAGCATCACAGGGGCATATCTTAGGCATTTGCATTGATATGTTCTTAAAATATTGTAGAATTCAAGCAGCTTGTCAAAGTCCTGTCTGGCCAAGAGAGACTTTCCTCCAAGAGTCTTCATTGCTTCTGTTAAGCTTAATTTTGGCTTTGATTTCTTGTTTTCATTTGGGATTATTTTGTTACTTCATGGTTTCTGTCCTTCCTGGGGTCTTCCCAGCCTGAGCTTCTGAATTCCCGAGTGTTTCAGCTGTGACACAGTCCTTATGGTCACCTGCCTCAACAGCAGCACCTAAGTTCCTTCTACTGGGGAGATATTTCTTCTCACTCTGTCGAACACTGTCTTTCCTTCCCTCCCCTTCTGCCATCCAATTTAATCTGTTTTACAGCGACACTTTTCTCCCCATAAATTATTGTATTTCTGTGGCCACCCTAAACACAGCAAAACAAAGTGTAGTTCAAGCTTTAATCCTGAACTTTTCATTATTATTTTTCCCCCCTGGAAATAAACAAGAAAGCTAGCAACAGAAAAGCCTCTCTTGCCCCCTCTCCCAGAAGAGAAACAGTGCCTTTGTATCTAATATGATGGTGCTGTGCTGTTGGCACAGAACTTCCTGCTAGCTAGTCCTTGGCTGACGACAAATTGCATTCCATGCCTGCTTCAGTCACCTAAACATAAGCATTTAGTGATGTTTCAGACACCAGAGGAACCTGGCCTCCAGCTACTGACTCTCCAGAAGGCCAAGGTTTCTCATAAGTCCTATGTCATGCCTGCCAGCCACATGATGATATTTTGGATACTGTAGGGCACCTCAAATGGTACTGAGCTCCTATATTTAGGCAACTGGATCATTTTCCCAGCAGCACAAATGTTTTGGGATAAAATGAATCACTCTCTGGAAGACATCTCCTCTCCATTGACTATAGAGGGAATCTAAATTATTTATGTGCCTAGCTTTCAGACAGCTAACCATGGGTGAGAAAAACTACACCCTGAAACTATGTCTGCCCAGTAAAAAACAAAGATGACTGTGGTAGATGCGTGCTGTGGATAGCCTAATCTTAGCAGGTGAGAGCAGTAGGAGATGACATACTATGAAGCCAGCATGTGAAAGCACCTATAGAAATACCTAGATCTGCTGGAGAGATCATACTGTAGCTACTAGCATCTGCTAAAGCTGATACTGTCACATCCTAACAGCTACCATTGCCTGGAATAGCTTAGATTAGGTTAACCGAAGCATCACAGCACATGGCACAACTGTGCCTTCATTTTCCTTAGTGACCCACTGTGCTGATTTAACTTTCTTCAGCATAGTGCAATTTGGCTGAATGTCACCCAGTCACCTTTCTCTTCAGAGAAACTGTGGGCATATTTAATGATCCATGATTATCTCCCTGCATTGGGGTTTGGTTTGGGTTTTTAGTTGGTTGGTTTGCTTTGGTGGTTTAGTTTGGTTTGGTTTTGCATTTGCTTTTTATTGTACTTATTTTCATTCCTAGTTTATCCATACCACTTTACTCACTTTACTTTGGTTCATTCCCTATTAAAACAGGATAAAGCTTCCTGCAGTAACATTCCCAAAGCAAAATTACTCCAAAAGGTTTTACTACAAGAGACACTGTAATTAGCCTAGCAATATGACAACTGTACACTGCAGTTTGGGGGATGATTATTGAGGATTTCTGTAACAATTGTAAATAAGAGTGGTTGGTTTGTTTGTCAGTTTATTATGTCCTTCTTTTACTGCCACAATCACATCTGCAAACAATAATCTTTCTGTTTTGTCCTCTGAGCATTCAGTTCTGGTTCATGAAAAGTTGCCATTTTATTTCTCTTTTCCCACTGCTCCCATCCCATAATCTGCTTCATTATTTAGATTGACTTTTCTCTGCTTGCTTTCACATGTGCACCCTATAGAATACACAGCAATGATTTGTTTGCAGCCAGCTATTCCTCTTCCACAAATGTTAAGTGTTGCAACAGGATTTTAGTCGGAGCCCTTCAATGGCTTCATATGAACTCCATTTACAAAAAGACTTGGAGTGTTAGCAGGCTCACAGCCTTGTGTTAAGTCAGGGTAAAGAGGACGTGCTGGAGAGTGACTTACACCACTAAAACTGACAATGGTAAGGGCATGTCAGCTGGATCCCACTCCATCACAGGCAGAGCAGCTCATTTCCACTGAACTGCAACTTCTTTCTTAATGCTGATGCAGAAGTGGAAATCTGATAATCAGGGTATGTTCATATTGTACAGAGATGTCACAGCTTGGATAAAAACCTAGAAGTATTAGTATGAAGACACAGCAAGCCTATGGCCCAATGCTGCTCTTTGCCAGCAGTTAGGCTTACACTTTGTCTCACATGGAAAACTGAAACTGGAAACAGGTCAGAAATGTGGAAGATTAAAGAGGGACTAAAATGAAGTTAAACTCAAGCATTTTCTCTGGACTTGCTATTCTTACTCATTTAAAGTAATCTGAGCAATGTGCAGACTAACATCAATAGGAAAATATTTGTGATTGACTGACAAAAGTATGGTTGCATTGATGGAAACTCTGACAACCTTGTAAAAAAATTCATTGCAGAAGCCAGGATTTTCAGCTGATGCATACCTCTGCTCTGTGGAAACCCAGTTTCCTCCCTATAATCACTGAATTAATTCTTTCAATTTAGGTCTGTTTTGGGGAGAAAAAAAAAAGAGCAATAAAAACAAACAGAAAGAAAAATAAAACCCTAACAGATAAAAATGTATCTGTGATTGCTTAGCTTAGCTTCCTGCAGATTTTACTGGGCATCTTCTTTATCTTAGTTCATAATATTCAGCATCTGTAAACTATCCTGAACCATAATCCACAATCTGGAAATGTAATTAATGGTTAAACTGCTGTTAGCAGTGCAATAGACAAGTGCTATTCAGGTACTGAAAGCAAAATTGCTGCCAGAGTGTTGTCCTATGTCTGCTGAGAAGGATCATGACAAAGTCTTGCTCAGCTGGCCCAGCAACACTTACTACCACTTTGCTTCCAGCACAATGAGACCAGCCAAGCTTAGAGTCTGTTTTATTAGGAAGCTGAGAGAGAAACTTCACTGCACTGAAGTAAAAGGAGCCACTGAAAACCATTCAGGTTGGAAGTGAAATGTACATGAAACAAAATTTGGTCTCAAGCTCTATTCATAATAAATCTTCCAGTACTCAAAGATGGCTTCAGTCAGAAATCAAGAAATGCAGTTGTGCTTCATGGTCCTATGCATGACAACATGGAAAAAAAAAAATAGTTGGATTTCCTCAGAAAGCCTTGAGCACATCAGTCCCTTACTGTCATGACTCCAGAGATGACATCCTCACAATGGGACTTAATGGAGAAGTTTTTTTTAGCTGCTGCAGCGTATTGAAACACACTTCCAAAGTATTCCTGTTTAAAGATCACCCACAGAATCAACAAAGTCCACTCTGAAATGCAGACCTAAGGTAGATGAGCACATTTTCTGAAGGAAATGAGCTGCCAAGTGCTTTCTAGATCTTAAAACAAGTCTTACCAGCTCAGTTCAACTGCAGAAGCACATCACTAGCCCGGATTTAAGATGATTTTGCAGACTAACAAGTTTGGTACAGAGTGTACTAAATTCCTCTAGGTTTTCAAGTTTGACTTGAGTAGGAAGACAAAGACAATTTCTTCCCTCTTATGACTTCATATTTCTTGGCAAGAACCTAAGACATTTCCAGTAAGTGCCATTGAAACTGGTATGACTGTTCTCAACAACCCTTTGAGAAATTGATACCTGTGTAAACCAACTGAAAGGATTAGTATTTTGGGTGGTGTCTGGGGGATGGAGGGTGTGTGGAAATAGTTTTCCAGAAGATGTCTGCCTGCAACCCCTATTTTCAAACGTATTTGGAACCTCTTCAGCAATACTTTAAATGTGGCATGCAAAACTCAAAATTCCTACAAACTAAATGTAAGTTTAGGGAGGAAGGCCCAAATTTGTGTCTCCACTGAGGAGAGGCAGGCAGAATGAACTCCATTTGGCCACAGCTGCATGACCAGAGACTATACATTTGCCAGCAACCAGATGACATATAAATAGCTCTTTGTATGCTATCTTTGATTAGCAAAATGTGCATGGGACAAAAGACAGTTCATAGGAAACTGGACTTCATTAACTTTGCTGCCCACTGAAGAAATTGCTATTGTAAAGTGGAAGACAAAATTTAGAGAATAAGGGGAGAAAAACAATAAGAAAGAGTATTATATAGTCTGGCTTCAGAACAATGGTCAAGTTATTAATTCAAAACAGACAATCTGTTCTCAATACTTCCTAAACAGAACAAGAAGAAAAAGGCAAACTTGTACTTGAGAATCACAGAACCACTATGGTTGAAAAAGACCTTTAGGATCATCAAGTCCAACCATTTTCTACCTTCCACTTATCTAACTATCCACTACAGAAGTAGTAGACCTCTATCCTAAAACATTGATTCAGATGTGCAATTGAGATTTGGATGCCAATCCATTGGATCTGCAGCACTGGTCTGGAAATCTCACAAAACCACACTCTTGTTAAATTCAAATGCTCTCCATTTCTGCTATCAGCTGAGTTGCAGAACTGCTGAGACTCGAGTGTAAAAATTAATGGGCCATGGGAAGAGTTCGGTTAATCAGATTTAGACTCTCTTAATTGTTTGCTTATTTTCATTGACACATTTTGGATTTTCAAATGGCTTGGCTCAAAGATCAAGTTTTCCTTGAAAGGAGCAAACTCAGCTGCATGCTAATGCAACCCAGGTATCATGAACTTGCTTTGCAAATAGTGTTCCATCAAGTTCAGTGGAACTGAGGGATAGATCCAGTGTTTTTCCACAAGTATTTCAAATTACATATCAAGGCTTTTTCTCACTTTCAGGCAGCAGATTTTTGAGCAGATAAATTAATTTGGAGAGGACAAGTCAAATCCAATGAGACTGTTGAAGCCAGCAAGTGATTTTATTCTGGGTCCAATGGGCTGGGAGTAAAGCACACATTCCCTCTCTCAGGCAGAGGGACTGCAAGAGGCTGCCTCAGCAACTCTGAAATTTTATTCTGAGTAGGAATCAAGGAATGCAAGGAGGCCTCCAAAGCAGTCAGGGAACCAAAATTCTCAGGCTGAACTGTCTCCCCTCTCAGAGGACTTTACTCCAGAGTCTTTGCTGAAAGAGATGTATTCTGATGTTTTGCCACATCATTTTTGTCAGTTCATTAAAGAAAACTGAATAAAATCCCAAGCATAGCACTATGACAACAGGCGCATAGATGGGGTGAGTCACCCCTTGCAGAAGTCTATGTTTCTCTGAATTTCTGTAGTCATTTCATCCAAACTTATATTTTTATCTATTAATATGTTTTTGTTAGGCATCTTGGGGTAGATTTTCAGCTTCTCTAGGAAAATCTCCAACACTATACATTTCATGCCGTTCATCTATGAAGAAAAGTAGCTGATGACTTTGATTATTCGACTTGGGAATACACCTGAGCCACAAAGCTGTATTCCACATTTAGTCCCTGAACTATGGGATCTATGGAATTATTCACAAGTTTGAAATTAAGCATATGCTTCCCCACATTGTTGGATCAGAAACTAGAGTTATGGCTGATCCGTGCCAAGATTCATATTTGTTCTATTAAGGAAATAGGAACAAATTACAAACCTTACATCTGGAGGCTAATTTAAGCTTCCTTCACATTCAGGAAAGAAGGATGGGATTTGATTGAATCCTTTCTTTTATTCACTATGAAAGGAATCTATCATCTATTTAAGGGCACATTATTTTCCCAGCTTATGTTACTGCAATTACCAGAACTTGTTTAAGTCCACTGTGTTCATGACAATCTTGTGCATAATAGAACATTGTCAGTAAAAAGAACAAATAGTCAGAATTTAGATTAGCAACTTCAAAAAAGAAAAACTGTCTTTTATGTTAGAGATGTAAAGATAAGCAATTGTAAAGCAGAGCTTTCATTTTCTTACATTTAACCCAGAGCAACTTAAGTAGAGTAACCTCTTAGTTCTGTTTTAATCAGCTTTACAAAGGGAAATAAAGAATTTTAATTAAGATGATGAGAAATGATTATTGGTGAGCCTTGAAACAAAAGACAATGTTAAGAACATAGTCCTGAAGGCAGTTTGGTACCTTTCTCCTCTTCCCTTTCCTCTTCTTCCTTTTCAATCATGTTGTAAGTATCTTACATATTTCCCAGTCAGCAGACTATTGATTAGAAGGATAAGCAGTTGTGGTCTGAATTGTTGCACTGAGGCAGTGACTTAAGGAATTATTTTTAATTTTTTTTAAATAAAATCCATGATTGTTTTTTCTTTTTCATGATTAAAAGGGAAATCCAAGGACAAGAGGAAATCCGAGGCAGGCCACAATAAAGACTCCTCTTCCTAGCTCTGTAACCAGAGCATTCAATTATTTTAGAATGATAATCATGATATGACTACCATTAGATGTGGAAATTGCTTGTGTGTTTGTATTTTGGTAGCTGTTCCCTACCTCTGAAAACCAAGAGCATCATATATCCTGTAAGTCCATCTGTCCTGGCCTTAGTTTGTGGCTAGTAACTGATGTCAGAATTAAATGCGAGCAAACTACTCTAGTTAAAATGAAGACTGACAAGGGAAAAGGGAATGAAGCTCTGCAAGCTGAACAACTGATTGATTCCAGGGACCTGCATATAAAGGATGAAGCAAAATTATCATAGAACAAAGAATGCAATGCAGCAGTAACAGTGGAATAGACAGGTTAGTGTCTTATCATTGTTCCATGTTAAATGCCAAATGCAATGCTCACAGAAAGCCTTCTGCACTCACTGGCACAGATTTAGAAGCAGGAAAATGTGAAATACAAACAAATAAACCAGCAAAAATTCTAAAAAAAATTACAACAAGGGTGACAATCACATTGCTGCTAAGTATGACTCACATCTGATCTTCAGTGGAAGCAGTTCTACATGTGTTAAGCAAAACAAGACTTGTCCAGTAGCTAATATGAACTTGCACACTTTTTGCAGTGTCTCCAGAGCACTCAGCGCTGTGAGGAACTGTGCCTTTACAGCAAGGACTGCCAGGATTGTTCTATAATATAGACCAGAGCCAGTCCTCTGTTGAGCAGTAAATGTTATAAATAAAAATGCAATCAAGAAGTTGGCTGATTATTAACGAGTAGGTTTGAATGTAGAATGTGCTACAGTGAATGTCCCCTTCAACTTCTTTTGTTTTATTTCTCATCCTCTAGGTCTTGTCTGGACTTGATCAGGCACAATAGAAATATTAGTCTCACATTTAGAAATGAGAGCTTAGGGGACCTGGCTCTTCCAGAATGACCAGCCTCTGGAGAGAGCTGGGAACATCACTGTGATTTCTCACATGGTTATACTCACAATGTCCATATTTCAACTTCTGGAGGGCGCAAATATGACAGTAACTGCCTTCAAGAACATTCTATTTTCACAAATCTCAGCTGTAAAACTACTAGGATCAATGACCTGCAAAGTCTTGTCCAATACTTTCTGCCATATTTTTCCTTCTATTTACTGCAGAATTTGTTTCAGGGGCTCAAGATTCAGGGCTCCAATTACTGTAAGTTATCACATATCAACATAAAATATCTGGGTGCACAGTCTTAGCCTTCAAAAATCAACCTTAGGCTATGATTTCACAAGCAATTGAATGAGTTTAGTTGATCACTGCAGCCAAAGGGTTTTGTCTTATTCCGTCCCAATCCATTTATCCTTCCTTGCCTTTGCCCTTCTTTGATCCCATCCCCTGCCTCACTTCTCCCATAAAACACATCCCTGAGAAAAGTCATCACTGAGTTGTCAGAACACCTTTCACTTCTTTTGGCAATGGTGTTTTTTTGCAATGCTAGTGAGCTATATCTGTTCATAGTAGAATGTGTTTGATGCTTGTCAGGGTCCAGCACTCTCTGACTTGATTCTGTTACATGTTCCACATGAGAAGGGTTTATTGTTTAATACTAAATGTACTCATTTGCAGATACTTGGCATTACATGGGGTTTTGATTTAGCACAGGGGCATGACAATGTACTCAAATCACAACGCAAGCATAGCATAGTGATTGTAACAGAATTAAATTAAAATACAGAAGTGATTCCCATTACCAGTGCCTGTAATTGCACACTGGATAAGCCCAAATGCCAGGAAAAAAAAATATGTGGAATATCTGTCTTCACTGATCCTTCAGTTATAGGGGTTTGATGATCAGTCACAGTGGTGCAGCTGATGTACAATAGGCACAGGGAGCCCATAGCAAGGAGTAAGAAAAAGAGTGGAAGGGATTGGGAAGAATGAGCTGCTGAGTAAATTTCTCTGGCCTCACAAAGTTGCAGCCCTGGTTTAACTCACCATCCATGAGGAACAAATAATTCCTACCCAGTACTGTGAGGTACATAATATCATTGTAATCACACAAATTCTACGTTATCTGTTTTCCTGCCTCTCTACTGTGGTCTAGCATTTGTATTTTCCCTACTACACCATCCATCACCAATGTCTGGAAACATGATCCCAAAACCCAGCTTCTCTTGGACAAGAAGAATGGAAAACAATTCTTACTGGTTATTACTAATCTCTGCTGTTCAAATCAATCAGAGGTAGTCCTAAGTCTGACTTTCTGGATACATCCTTAGGAAAGATTTCAAATTCACACAGAGATCCCTATGTTACTGGTCAGTAGACTACTCTACTTCCAAAACCAACCTACTTTATTAGGAGAGAACTTTGAAAGACCTAATTTACTCTGCTTTTCAGGTCAATTCTCTGTGGAGACCTGAATCCACAGTTTCTGCAACACTGCCAATTGTGGCCCATCCAAGGAGTGACATCTTGAACTGAACAGCAGAAAAAAGCACAAACACATCATCAGGCTGGCTCTGACAGAAGTTTTCCATGTTTCCTAACTTCAAAGTAAGACCACTAATATCAGTCTGCAGCAGCAGTTCTAGAGAAACTACCCAAGGTTTTGTTAGTTATGGAAATGATATTTCAAAACAAGAAGCTCTTGGCTCTGCTCACTCTTATAAGGACAATCAGAATGGTAGCCTAGAGTCCAAATTCACTGTGTTATAAACCAGAAAAAGAAAAATCTTTACAGTTGGCTGTAGCCAGAACTTCATCTACTGCTGGCTTCTGGCAAACATTTTTTTTACTCACCCCATTTCCACCCCTTGCATTTCTTTCCTTAGAATAGGAGAAAAGTAAAACTTGGCAAAGGCTCATTTAGCATGCTGGTACCTTCTTTCTCCTCCACCTACTACAGTTACCTGGAAGGGCTAATGGTCATTAAGAAGCAATATGTGTGTTTTGGTTTGCAGTAGTTTTACATATTGCCAAATGTGGATTATTTTCTATGAGAAAAGTCCTATATGTATGAATAGCTTAAGCTCAGAGCATTTTAGAAAGGAGCTGTTTATTATCTTCATTAAGTGAAAGGGGAAATGAAATAGTTTGGACTCTGTCACCCAGTCTAGTAGAGAAATGCTTGGGTCCCCTCTCTTTGCTCAGAAATTGGTGCCTTCACCAATTTGAACACTTCTTGACACTGCTTGATGACCTTTGCTCTTCCACAAAAAAGATGCAGGAAGTCACAAATGGAATAATAGTGATTTGCCACGGAAACTTCAGGGAATATTTCACTGAAATGTAAATAAGTCACTGCACAGTCCAGACCCATAGAGTATGGTAAAAATTACAACCAGAAGTGTCTGGCCATCATAAGTTATCCAGCACATCTGCAGGGGGTTGGCAGACAGGACTCAGGATGTACAGAAGACCTGTGCCCTTCTGGACTAGCATCTCAATGCCGTGCAAGGTATCTAAAAAGGCAAAGCATGCCTGTGTTTAACTGCTTTGAGATCATGACATCTGCCTTCATATATCAAGGATTCTGTAAAAGGAAGGGGCATTAAAAAAAAAAATCTCATGTCAGTGTTAAATACAGTTCACAGCTTATGGCTGCAATATGTGCTTTGTATAGTCAGTGTTTGCCAAGAAGCATCTCTGAGAAAAGACAATAATTGTCACAACGGCTCTAGGCAAATTCTGACTTTACAATGAGACCTACTGCAATTGTACTGCCTCAGGTTTTGGGATGGTTTGGGTTTTTAGGTTTTTTTTAGTTGTTATAATTATTAAGTATCTTTTGTACAATACAGGCAGAAAAGTCAAGTTAAGAAACGCCAGCATGTGGGTTTCCCATGCAAACTTAAATCATCTTCTTCGCTTTACAATGAAAGATTTAATTACATAGCCAGGGAACGTCTAATGTCACAAACCCCTTTCCCCAGTGAAGAACAAACAAGCAAGGGAGGGTTCTTATTGAGTTTTCAAGACACCAATTGATATAATTTCTTTAAAATATTGGACTAGAACCTGGACTTGCCCTGTCACACTTTTGTTCAGTCACACTGGGCACAATTTCCCCGAAAAGGGGCATCAAAGTAGAATTGGATAAAGATAGTTTGAGAACCTGAATTCTTCTGTCTCCTGCCTCTGGTTCTTCAGTTAGAATCTAATCATTGTTTTCTTCATTAGCTTCCTTATAGTAAACAAAAAAAAATAAAATGCAAGAGTATTAAAGTTTCTGGCAAAAAATATGCAAGAATGGAGTGTCACTGAACAATTGAGTTAATCCAAATGTTTAAACTCACTTTATTTTTGTTTAAGTGCCTGCTTAGTGAGGTTTGGAAATTGATCTGCTTTAATAACAAATTAAAGCCTAAAAGCCCTTTCATGTGATGCTGGTGTTATTGAGAAACCTCTTCACATATAGCAATGTAATCTTCATTACAAGAGTTTTTCTAACAACGAATATAACTGGGTTTCTGTAGAACATGGTTCTTTTAGGTCATAAAGCTGTATGCTAGCATGAGGCATGTGCATGCATTGTCTCATCATCACCTGGTGCATCTTTGCCATTCTGTCTTTACCCACTAGTTATTCTGGGGTTTATATGGACTGTAAAGCTTGGTAAAGCAGTCAGCAGCTTTCTGTCCTAGTTTTGCACAGAAATCAGCCTAAAGGGTCAAGGGCTTGGTTTGTGAGGCACCATCACAAATAGTAGAATAAACCTCCTTCATTGTAGTTGTGGTGGTTCGAGGCTGTGCCTAGAAAATTTTCAGCAGATCTTGAACACATCTTGTTGGGGGCAATTTCAACCCACCACAATAGTCCACACAGAAATGAAACAGACTCTTCTCCAAAAGATACCTTTTCAACTTTGTTCTGAGTCTGAGCATGACCGTTCTGCCCAGTAAAGCCTTCAAGAGGAATTTTTCAGCAAATATCTATTGCTGCCCAGTGGAACACCTCACCCATTGCCATTGTCCTTACACTAGAAGACAATTTATGCTGTGCATCCAAAAAAAAGTTGCAGATCTATAGAAGACAATGGTTACTAAAGGACTAATTGAAGTATAGGTACCACCCACAGCTATAAGAACTGGAGAAGGAATTCATGTAAAGGGCTTATATTCATCCATTCTAGACAAAAACAGGTGTAGTGATCATATTGGGACTGAAGACATTTGGCTTGTACAAATCATAAGAAGCCCTTTGCTGTGATACTGCTAGTTCTGGCATGGAAAGAGCTGCTTATTTACTGAGACCAAAAGTCTTATGAAACTAGGAGAGATTTGCTTCTCCAATTAGATGTGCTTAATTTACTCTCAATGTACTCTTTGTCTGTAAGAAATGGCCCCATCCATCCAGAAAAACTGTTTCTGCTGTGTAGAGTAAAACTCAGCTGAATTCATAATAGGAGATGTTCTGCATCAGTTGTCCAGTTAAAGATGAACCAAAGAACTGCACTGTTTGCCAGGACCTGAGTTCAAAGAGCCTGTGCCCCCCCCCCCAACTGTTGGTGGTGTCTTAGCAATCAAGCAGAGAGGGGAGCTGTATCCTTCATTCTTCTCCAGGGAGTAAGATGTGAAGATGTACATCTAATAGTGCTATTTGCATGTGTATGGACAAAACTAGGAGACAAGTTCATGGTCCTTTGTGCTCTCAGAAAAACTAAAAGTAGCTCCTGGACTCTTTTACCTATATGAAGTAGCTGCATGTATTGTCAGCACCAGCTGCACTGCAAAGGGACTTAGTGATACCTCTAAGAGATAAAACAGTTTCTAGTTACTGGTTGTAAGGTGTTACAGCTCTCATCTATGCTCAGATGTAAGGCAGGATGTGAAAACAAATGGTCCAGACTACTCTTTCCTTATTCCTCTTCCACCAGTCTAATGCCTCCACACAGGCTGAGGTTTGTCTGAACTTCTGGTTAGAATTTGTTCAGGGAAATATGTCAGGAAAGCAAGGCATGAATAAATCCTCACAGTAATATCACCAAAGAGCTGCAATTTTGGGGAAAACAGCAAGTTTCCTTAGAGGTTCTGCACCTATTAACATTATCTTTTCCCACTTCTAAACTTCAGTGCAGTGTCAGCAGTTCTTAGTGTACTTATTTCTGGCTTTTTGTCTTCTTTCTTGTTCTGTGCTTTTTTCTTGTGCAAAAAGCAGTCACTAATCTGAGAATACTAGAGATGGAATTTTGGCAATCTGATGTTCACTGAAGTTTGTGTGGGGAATCCAGGATTACACCAGCCCCCTGTCATGGCTCTGGTTGAACCATGTCACACAAGAAAATTGTATAGATTTAATTTTTGTCTCTAGCTTGGTTAAAGTGAAAAAGTCTACAAACTGTACTTTTGCAGCTAATCTCTTTGGGCTGTCAAGAAAACAAAAGCAAAAAACACTCCTGCCCTGAGGAGAACACATGACAATATGGGGAATTCCATCCAAAATTTCTCCATTTATACACTGTGGAATTGCAATCCTTATGTGTAAGTGCTGATATTCAGAAATACTGCTCCTTCATCAACTCCAAAGTAAAACTGTACTCCCACAGCTTTCTTCTATGTTTCCTTCTCTTCCCACCCTTCTCACAGCATGAATGCAGCTCTGGAGAATGCCTCATTGTTAAATTCTAAGAGCAGCCTCAAAGAAATGAAACAATAGGCAAAACATCTTGTCACATCTTGTCACATCTTCCCTTCCCTTCCCCTTCCCATATTTCTCAGTCAAATCATACCTGTGTTGAAGTCTGACAGAACACCCATCTTCTCCATGCAAAAGATGAAAAACAACATGTAGCTTTTCTAACAAACTTTTATTTAAGTTCATGAGCTCACATTCAGTCTAGTAAAAGAGACTGGAGGGCAAGCTGTTGGTTTGCCACTTAACTTAGATCTTTTCTGTGCTGAAGAGACACTGTTCTGTGACAAATCATCATTTTCTAAATAGAATTACCTTTATTGATTTAATTTAAAACTCTTTATTGTCTCAGCTAAAATAAATTGAATGGAACTGCTACAGCTCAGAGGAGTTTATCACGTCATCAGAGCATTAATTTCCTAGATGACTGCATCTTGGAATTACATATAAAAGTTACTTTCAAAAGTGTTAAAAATAGGAATGGACTTCAGTAGGACCACTAAGAAAAGGCTTCAGTCCAGCAAAGTGCTCAGAGGTCTGGTCAAGGTATCCTCACTAAAGCAACATCAGACTGTGGTTTGTTTTGGAAGATGAATTATGGAGAATCATTCGAGACCACTGACCCTATCTAGTATCCAAACTGTCTTCTCCAAGACTCCTTAAGTCCCAAGAGACTGCACCACCGTCATGCTGACTGCATCTAAACCAGGTACTCAGACTATACTTCACAGATATACTTCCCAGGTACCCAAAACATTCCTTTTTTAAAACTTCGACCCAAAATTTCCAACGCAATTCCAATACTTATTGGAAGTACTGGGAACCCTGTCAGAGGCCTTGGCTTTTTGCCCATCTAATGTGAACTGCATGAGAAGATATACAGCAAGATTCAGTGAGAAACTTTGAAAGCTTCTTCCCAGATTATTTGCATGTGAAATTCTGTTGCTATCACTTTGATGCAGATTTATATCTGAGTGAATGTTGAAACTAAGGACAGAGTGTGCCAGTTGCTGCTTTTAGGTCTTAATGCAATAGGACATAATTCATTTCAGTGTTTGACAAAATGGGATCTTTAAAGAAAATTGTTTAGTTCTGTGTTATTACAAGTGGCATTTATCCATTCTGGATGTTTTCTTGTGGCTCTCTTTTCCTCTGTAGTTTAGTTCTCTGGTACTAATAAGTTTTCCAGAGCAGAAATGGAATAAAGTCAAGCAGTGATTTAGGTGTTAAAACAGAGACCATTCTAATGCTGAAAACTGATATATACCTTTTCTTACCTTCCTTGCTATATACAAAAAGGAACTTATTAGATCAATTTCTTAATCTTTGAAGGCTTTATCCAATGTGTGCTTACATGAGTCAAATACCAAACGGTTTTCAGATCAAACCTTCAACAGTCAAGTGATGGAACAATATGAAATAAGAAGCAGCACACATATTTCCTTGCATGATGAAGTTTCTGCTGTTATAAAAGTGCTGTTGTTACCATCCAATGGTATCATTTGCACATCTCTATCTTGTTGTTCTTGTTTCCCTAAGATTTGTTTACCAGTGCTCACTCTTTTTTAGGAATTCTTTCCATTGCTTAGTGTATCTAATACAGGTGGGCTGGAACTAGATGATCTTTAAGGTCCCTTCCAACCCAAGCTGTTCTATGAATCTGTGAAACAGCAAATAATGCACAGGGCTCATGCAGTGATGCACAGAAGTTGCTGAAACTGGCTGCATTAATCTGTCATCCTGACATTGACAGACTGGGTGAAATAAAATCCTTGGCTCACTCTGGTTATAAGTCTGTGATCACTCTATACTGACAGAAGTGGTGGCTGCTGCCAAAAGAGGGTGGTCTCATTCCTACTACTTTTCTTGTGCTAATCTTCATTTTTAGTGGCTGCCTGAAGAGCTGGATCAGAGAACTCACTAACTGGTATTCTGGCAGGTCAATTATAAGCTGGATCAGTTCCTGACCCAACAAATTATGTGGGTGCATGAATTTTACTAGTGCTAACATTCCAGAAAAAGCTGAAATGTGAAACTAAAGAAAAGAAATTTAAAAAGGAAACATTTTTTCAGCCATTCTTCAGGATATAAATATCCTTTCTCCAGTCAATCTTGCTGCAATTTCCACAGCAAGTCCAACCCCCTGCAGTAAGCAGGGACACCCCCAACTAGATCAGTTTGCTCAGACCCCCATCAAGTACTGAATATTGTCTGGGAATGGGGCCTCCACCACCTTCCTGGGCAACCAGTTCTAGTGTTCCACCACCTTCATAGTAGAACCATAGAATGGTCCAGGCTGGAAGGGACCTCCCACGGCCATCCAGTCCCACCTCCCTGTGGTCAGCAGGGACATCCCCAACTAGAGCAGGTTGCCCAGGTCCTCGTTGAGCCTCACCTTGAATATCTCCAGGGATGGGGCCTCAACCACCTCCCTGGGCAACCTGTTCCAGAGTTCCACCACCCTCATAGTGAAGAACTACTTCCTGACACTCAATCTAAATCTGCCCTTCTCTAGTTTGAAGCCATTGCCCCTCTTCCTGTCACTGCAGGCCCTTGTGAACAGTCTCTCTCCATCCTCTGGAAGGTACTGGAAGGCTGGCATTAGGTCTATCCGGAGCCTCCTCTTCTCCAGGCTGAACAACCCCAGCTCCCTCAGCCTGTCCTTGTAGCAGAGATGCTCCAACCCCCTTCTTATTAATGTCCAATCTGAATCTATCCTTCTGTAGTTTAAAACCATTGCCCCTTAACTGTGGACACTCGTGCAATCCTCTTGGAAGGGTTATGCAACACACTGAGCCTGCTGGTCAGAGAGCAAAGGTTGTGTTCTCAATATGGCCTTCAACTTTCATTATTCACATTGAGTTATTCAACTCAAGCACATTCTACACAATCTTCCGGGGAGATTTTTAAAAGTTCAAGGAGACTTAGAAGCAGTTACTATGTGGACGTGGGTGATATTTGTTTGTAACAAAAGTAAAATGAGGCAGATTAATCCAGAATCTATTAGAATTTACATAAAAGGAAAACCTTGTTAAGTTTGACAGGATTTAGTTCAGCCACTTGTAAATTAACAGGCTGTAATATTAGCTTGTTCTGGCACATCCTTTGGAGCTACAACTGTACAAGTAGGAATCCATTCCAAACCCTGCCACATAAAAAACACTTCAAGTGTCATTCTCCAGTACCACACAAAGTGACATTTAACAGTTCCTTTAAGCATAATAGTTCCACAGGGACACACAGCTAAAGAAACACGACTATTAAACCAAACCAGTGGCTTTCTTAATGCTTAAATCATTGATACTTACTCTGGTGCAAGCAGATTTGAGACAACCACCAATTAATCAAAGTGTTGAGGGGCAATTTTATGATGTTTAAATGTTCTGTGCATTATATTATTGTGACTGGGAGCTTAGAATTGTTCCAAATGTTAAGAACATCATTTTATTAAAATGAAAAGAAGTTCAGAACTCTGTTGTATCCCATCAGCCTCTATTCAGACCAGCACTAACACTGACTTCATCTAACACTGACTCTAAATCGCTGATGTTTGGAGACATGCCAGGAAAACAAACCAGTCTCCTGCTAACATCTCCTTGTCTATACAAAGTTAGATGTTTACAATTAAAGAGTCTCCAAGAATGATGTCAAGGCACCATTTACAAAGTGAAAAAGACAAAAACAACTTTCAAGTGAGCATTCAGGATCCAGATGAAGAAGGGAGATAGATAGATAGAAAGATAGATAAATAGATAGATAGATAGATATAAAATGTTAATGTAAAAAAAAGTCTATATGCACACAAATAAATACATATAAATATAAAAGATAGAAGTAGCTGAATCTAGTGGGCTGCAGGACCCAGGTAGATTCTTCCTGTCCCATCCTTCCACAGACGTAAGGCTGCTGTAATCCCGTGTCTCCAAGTGTAGGGAGGAAGGAGGCTGAATCCATGCGCCTGATGGGTACACAGTTGTGTGTCCATGGCCATGCTGACAGGGTGCAGTCCCTTTGCCAGCAGCCACAGAAACCCCAACAGCTCTCCCATAGCATAAGCAGTGCAAATGGCTCCAGGCAACTCATCTCAGGCTGGAGGTCCACTGGTGGGTCTATACACTGAGACTATGGGTCACGCCAGCAGATGGTCACACCCAGGGCTCTCATCTGTTGCAGCATGGTATCCAGCACAAGGTAATTCATCTCCTTTTGGTAGGTTTCACATGTTCCAGCAGGCTTTGACCTGCTCCTACCAAATGCATTGAAGTACCTCCACATTCCTCAGCTTTGCAAAGCAACATTTCTAGTCTTTTTCCCTTTCACTTTCATGCTTGATCCACATTAACTCACCATACCTTTTAAGTACCTGTCCAGTGTGCGGTTCTCCCTTCAGATGAACATCTGCACATTTGTCTGTTTACTGACCCACCTAACTCTGTCCCACATATGGTATTGTCAAAACCAAACTGCTGCCCTAAGAGTCTCTGTTTCCTGGCACTGAATGCCAACTTCCTCCCCTACTCCTGGTCAGTTGACCATTTTGGAGACATTTTGATGTTCTTTCCTTGTTTCCTCTCCCTCCCACGTTTTTCTACTTTGTGCTTCTCCATGTATTCCTCCTCTCTACGTGAGCTCATTCTGGGTCTTATCTCTGCTGCAGCAACCTCTTCTCCAGTAGCCTCCTGTGGATTTTGTTGCATTAATTCTACAACCTCCCCACTGCCTGGAAAATCATTCACATTTTCCAACATCTCTCCATATCTGTGATTTCCTTTTTCTTGTGCACAAAGCTGTGTTTCTTTCAGCAGCTATGTAAGAAGCCAGTCACTGTCAACAAGTCTAATGTGATTCATAGGACATTTACTAAGTCTCACCCTTTTCTATGCTACTCCAGTCTTCTCTAGCTCCTATTTAATCTCATCAGTTGCTTCTTCTTGGCCCAAAGTCAAGACTTTTCTCATCTCTGAGATAGGCAGAAAACTTAATCTCTATTGAATGTAAATGCAAAAGACTCATCAACAGCTACTGGGTCAAGACATCACTCTACTCTTTGCTGCTGAATACCTCTGACTTCATTTTCCTTTCATCTTTAAGTACATTTCTGGTGCATAACATTTCTAGTACATAACATTACCAGTATCTATTTCCCTCTTTCTTCAGTGTCTGTCTCTTTGTCTCCTGTTGGGGCTGCTCTGTCTTTTGGGGATATTCTTATGGATAGCCTAATCTTCCTTATATCCCCATCCCCTTTAGATGACACTTCTGCCCTGATGTTCATAAAACTAGACCCTCATACAAACTTTAAAACCTGCACAAACATATCCTTCAAACTAGAAGCAAAAGCTGTTTTCCAGATACAGTAATCCCTCCTTCATCACTTCCCAGTTTTTCATCATCTCCTCTCTTTGTGTTTGGCATGGTCCTGCAGGCAAGGTGTTAATTATATCTAAATCTACTACACTCTGACTCTTCACTTACAGCAAGGCAGAATTCAGACAGGAACTGGTGTCTTATGGTAGAACAAGAGAAAAAAAAAAAAGTAGATAGCAGTTTTTAAGTTTTCTTTTGAAAATTCAGTTCTTGTGTCAACAGAGATGTCAGTGGGTGATGAGAATTACATTAATTCAGCATTTTGCAAAAGACACTAGAACTTCAAGCATGCATGGGATGGAATATGCCCCATGTTAGCTCATGCATTCTCACACCTCTTAGCAAAGACTCATGGCCCACTGTGTGGTTTGTCTTCTGCTGATCTTTGGCAAAATGTACATGTAGAAACTAGGATTCATAACTGGATTTGGCAACTTTCTGCAGCTGAGTGGATTAAGCCAGTGTGGTGAAGCAGGAGGTGGGCAAGATGAGATTATTTCCATATGGGAGAAGAATTTCAATTTCCTAAGGGGATATTAAGCCTAGAGACTGAGCCTTTAAAGCTTTCCAAAATTATAAATGCACCTTTGCACAAAAGCCTGAGAGTTATGGCTGGAGTCCCCTCAGAAGCCTGAAAACCAGTATGGTGCCGGCGTCTTGTATCTCTAGCTGTGCAAGGGCTGGGATGATAAATCTGAAAGAGAAAAATTAAATAAGAAGAAAAATGGTCTGATAAAGGGAGGGGGTAGCTAATATTTTGGACTTGTCAGTAGTCTCTCAGATGATTAAATATGGCATACAAAGTTCAGAATCAAATTGTGGTGATCACACACCAGTGTGGCTCTTTTTTATCTCTTCCAAAACCTGGAAAAATAGTAGTCTTCCAGGCATGAACCTTGTGTTACAAATTCATTTGTGCAAGAAGGCACTTCCTCAACCGTGGGAGGATATTAATATCAGGAGGATCTTCACATGGAAGAAAATGTAGAATCGTTATACCATAGTCAGCACCAGCTGAGTCCTGGAAAGATGAGAATCTGCCAGATAAGCAGTTTTAGAAATGAGAATAATAGCATGCAATCCTATTTTTCATAATGATAGCCACTCACTCAGATTTATTTGTATCATTGGGTTTACTGTAACTCACATTGCGATTTTTTGGCTTCATTTTACACACTTTTTCATCTATATTGAACAGTGCAGCTTGTACACAATGAATGCTCCTTTACCTTGATGCTATCATTTACTGATGCTGACAGCTTAATGTTTGCTTCATTAGACTGAATATATTTATCTATTTGGCCTTTAGGTGTGATAGTTTTATTACTACATTAATTGACTTCAAAAACTATCATTTTAATAGAAAATAGGGTAAGAAAATGCCTTATTTCTGGGCAAGGTATAAAAGGTACTCAAAAAAATTTTCAAAGGAAAGATTGGTTTTGTATGAAAAGTGGAAAAAAAGTAAAATATTTGTTTTCTCAGTTTATTTTGTCTTTACATTTTTCTCTGATTTCTGATTATCTCTTTTTACTGCAGAATGAGAGTGCAATTTCTATTATTGCCTCCTGTGTAAATTTCATTTCAGATCCTTGAAAGAAGAGAGATTGCAGAGGAAAATCCTAAGATGAGACCTGGCAGTGGTATAATTTAGTCCAACAGTTATTTGTGTAGAATATCTTGTCAATTTAACCTAGGCTGATCATGGTTACTTTCTCTCCAGCGAACTCGGCTGTGTAGCCTTGCATATCCAATGCTAATAATAGGAATATCTCTTAACATTCCTTTGGATATTGATTCCTTTTTATCTTTGGCAAATTATAATTTCTGCTGCCTTCACCAACCCATCAAAAGTATTCAGCCTATATCTGCTGGAGCTATACACCACAGGGAAAAGGTATGGGCAGGATGGGAAAGCTGAGAAACATTCCCAGAATTGTTCCAATCCCTCATAGATAGTGATTGTGTGTTCTGCCATAAAGATGAAGCAATCAAGACTATCACTGGCTGCTTATTCTGATCATGGGGGAAGTGATTTAAATTATTTTAAACAAGTGAAAATGCATGATGCAAGCTAGCTCTTGCTGTGGGCACTGTAGAGCTCTTGCTGTGGGTACTGTAGAGCTCTTGCTGTGGGCAAAGAGTATATTTGCACTTATCTTCCTATGTGTGGAACAAGGATAAACTCATTACAGCCTGGATTTGGAACAGATGAAAATTTTCACATTACCCAAGGACTAGCAGAGAGAGAAGCCATACATTTCTAATCAAACCCAAGACATCCTTTCATGTTTCTTACCACAAGGGTATGTCAGAATGACTCGGGGAAAGAACTGCATTCCATGAGCTGGAATATAAATTCTGACCTATAGGTTTTCCCTAGCTTACAGTAAATGTTTCACATATGTAACTGAGATATTTGGATGGAGTAAAGGCAGACTTTGTATGACTTAAATGCCTGTTATTTATGATTTGCTCAATAGCAGAGTTTCATAGTCATCACCTGGCAATGGGAGACAGAGTACGGTTGAGCGCAAGCAGTTTGCCTGAAGAGTGCCTGTTTTCCTCTCCTCTTACCATTATTCTATTTTTTTTCCTGTTTTTCCACACCATACCAGTTCAAGTCCCAATTCAGAGCTGTTGAGGACAGTTGAGGAGATTTTGATAACACTGGCTTGCCCAGGTACAAGCACAGAGTTAATGTACTAAAAAAAAGGAAATATTATAAAGAGGAGAGAGCATAGCATCTGCTTGACAAAAAATAGCAGGAATAGATTCATTAGTTTATGTCTCCAGTTACATTTTGGTTAAATTTATTCCCTTGTCCTATCAAGTTCACCAAAACACTATAGACAAAAATTGCAAGTTCATTAAAATCTCTTCCAGAATACTAAGTACACAACTTTAAATAGGCTTCTGTTTGTTCTCTGACACATTTTTTATGGCATGAGATGTCATTTTATGTTACTCTTTCAGCTTTGTGGCCACTGCCAGATTTTTTAATCTGTTATACATTTAAAGGTCAATAAACCTCTCTCTGTTTGGATCTCCGTGAGATTATAGAAGGGGACAATTCACAGTGGCTTTATCTACTCCAAAGCTCATATGTCAGAAAGCAATGCCTATAAACCCTGGGAGGAAGTGCCAGAATAGCTGTGAGCATTCTGTACAAGAGGTAGCACTGGTGTTTCAGCAACTCAGAGTCTCTGTGTGACAGAACATCAATCCTTGTTTACAAATAAAACAATTGTAAAAACAGCTGAGGCTTCCCTTTCAAGCCAGAGAGCTGCTTCTGAATAAACAGTGTTGATTTCCATGCCAAAAAAACCACTTGAAAGTCAGTACAAACAGAAGCCAATTTTTTGTCAAAAATTGATAGCAAAGTGGAGAGCTGTTGTCCACTACAGGACTAATAGTGAGTGTTCAAGCCAGCCATTGTGTATGCACTGTTCCTGGGCCACATAAAATCTAATTACACAAATGCCATCACTGTTGCCTTTCCCATAAGGTAATGAACAGGTCCCGTGCTGTCAGAGACTGCTTTTAGTTAGAGCTGTCAGAAGACAATCCAGAAACCTATGAAGTTGCTCCCTTGGTTTTTGTCATTCTTCATTTTAAAAGGAAGATTTCAGGCAGATGTCTGAAAGCTCTTGGTATTTCTAGTCTCCTGCTGTTGGAAATAGATGAAGATAAAGAAGTGTCAAGGGTTTTCTGCCATGTGTGGCATTCCTAGACATCTTCTGAGCAGTCAGCAGAACAACAAAGGGAAAACCAAGCTTACTATTATTAGCTGGTAGAAAAAGTTTTCCAGAACATTGTTAAGATAGCTTTAAAAATTAAATGCTGTATCATTTCAGTAAAATACATTATATTTGAACTAAACTGTGAAATACTAAATGGATTAAACTGCTTCCTGAAATTGCACAAACCAGTCATTAAAAGGAACTTTGAGGAAAGACCTAATTACATTTATAATCACACTAAAGATTATTATTCTAGAAAGAATTATGGTTTGAACATCATTGACTCCACTGTGCTAAGCCTCCAGAGAGAGTTTCATTTAACACATGTAATATATATATAAAATTATTTAGGAAAGTCTTTCTGAGTGTTGATCTTTTATATCCCCACATACTCTCTTCAGTTTTTGTAAAGAATAACCCAGTTCCCACCTCATCAGTAATGTGCACCACTTGTGCCTATAGTGCTGGAAAAGACAGAGGAGAAAAGCTGAATACTGATTTAAGATAAGTGAAAAGGCTAATGCAACTCTAGAGTGAATTAGGAGTTAACATTGATCTGCATGGAACTGGTAAAATTGCATGGCTGTGGTTAGAATAGCAGAGGTCAGATGATTCAGAAAAGGCTCTGGGATGCTCTGAAAGGTTAGAGAGGCTCCAGATGTGCTTTGCTTAGCCTAACACAACAAAGTAAGAAAAAGTCATCTCCTTGTCTATATTTACAGTCACAATAACAGGATAATCCTCAGGAAGACAAGACAGTTGTTCATGCTAACAGTCAGAAGTTAACTGAGCTGAAAGAGTTTTTTTCTTTCATGATAAGATTTTTTTTTCAGTTGGATGTCTTCCATTTCATTCTATCATTTCTCTTACATTCTCTTTTATTATATGAGCCACTAGGACCACAGAGCAATGTCTAGGATACAGTCAGAAAATCTAGGTAGTTGAAAACGGGTCTTAGGGAATTTTGAAGAGAATTCTGATAGCAGCTTCAGCTGGATCCTACAGCATCGGGGGAGCAACCCAGTTGCCCTACCATAGGTAGTAAATGACACTGTAAGCATAGTAGGCTACCTGATAGGAGAGCAGCATAGAAGACATAAGGTCTGCAGAAAACTTTCTGGGATGGCAGGCAGAAACCAGGAAGGATACTTAAAATCTCCAAGATGATCTAGAATGATCTGAGCACTTAAACTGATCCTAAGAGATTCCCTCCAGTGTTATGTTCCTGTTGAGTGAATGTGTTATTGGTATCCTGGGCTTGCTCTGGCACTGCCTTCCCTCAGAGTGATAAAAAATATGAAGATAAGTCAAACCCAAGTGTTTTCACCAACTGCATTTCAGCCTTGAGCAGGCTGCTCCATAACTGGCTAAATCAGCAGACTAAGCATTCCCCCCAGTCTGGGAATGGGTCTGCAAAGCAATTTAATATTTATGTTCATGTAATTCTTACTGAATCACCACAGCCTGGATTTACATTAATATGATACCTAGACTGCTTTTCAAAAATTGTTGTGGTCAACTACTTCATTGCTTTGTGATATTTGACCATTTAAAAAACATTTGGCTCAAGCAATCACTTATTTGGGGCACTGCACATGTTCTTCTTTTTATATTATCATCCTTTTTGTGTGTGAAAAGAAAAAAAGAGCTGAGCAGAAGTGGTTAAAAACACATATAATTGCTGCAGGATGAGGGGTTCTGTCTCTTGTTCAGCAATCCCTCTGTGGTTTCGTGATCTCAAGGAATTCTAGCTCATCACAGCTAATAACAAATCTCCCCTTAGTTCTGCTTTAAATACTTTCCCAAATAAGAAAAAGTATGGTCCTAAGTAAGCAGGCTGAGGGTTAACAGAGAACACACTGCTTTCCCAAAGCTGCCTTTGGATGAATGCCACATTATAATAACACCTGGACTTCAGAGATGCTAAAAAGGAAAAAAAAAAAAAAAGGCAAATCATAATAGAAAATAAAAATAAAATTCTGCACATAATTGTCAAGATTACCACCCAGCCTGACAAGAGAAGTTACGCTGACTGCCAGTCTGTGTTTTGAGCACACAGGACAGTGCAGGAAAGAGAAAGTAGGAACTTTCAGGAAATACACACTAGAAACAACACCAAAAAAAAAAAATTTTTACTAGTAAAAAGGGATTTTCTGGGTCATTTTCATGTCAAATTTTGTCCAGCTTTCTGTTCAAACTAATCAAGAATTTATAACAGAGAGTGCCCTTATGTTCAGGGATTAAAACATGCAACACAAAAGCTTTCTGACAGGTTCCATTGGCTAAAGAAATCCCAGACTTTAAAGCGGTTTTAAAACATAGCTGCTTTCTGCTGCTTATAAAAAAAGAAAGAAGGAGCAGTCAAATTAAGCTAAGGATGCCCTGAAAAGTCTATTTTGTAGACATAATGTCAGTGAAATCATATTCTATGGCTTCATCCACACTGCATATTAAGCCTGTTTAAATATGATAACCTCTTTAGTTATAGCTGCCTTTCATGTTTGCCTTTCCTCTGTGTCCTCCACTGACCATATTCAAGGAATCTGAGTAATTTTTTTTCCAGTCAGAATTGTCTAAGAGAAAAGACTAGAATCACACAGATGTTTAGTAGAAACCCAGTCATGCTACCTTCCTGCCTTCCCAAGATTTCAGCATGGAAATTTAGCTTATGGCCCAGCTAGCTCACAAGTATGACATTCTAGAAACTTATTCCAAAGACACTGCTCCCAAGGATTCTGAAGAGCACACTTACTTGGAGCATGTGCTGGAGATACATGTTAGAGTGCAAAGGGCTGGGAATCAAATGGATGTAGTCATCCCTGATGCTTGGAAACAGAAGAGCACAATGTAGCGAAGAAAACATCGTGGGCACAAGCAATCCAGGAGGTTTCTGGAGTGCTTTGATGACAACTTCCCAACACAAGTGACTGAGGAAATAATGAAGGGAGCTGTCCTGATGGATCTCGTACTAACAAATGAGGAAGAACCTTTCAGGAATGCCAAGGCTGACGTAGTCTTCACTGCAGTGACCATGAGATGGCAGAGTTCAGGATCCTGAGAGGAGAAAAGGGTAAAAAGTAGGATCACAGCTCTAGAGTTGAGAAGAGCAGGCTTTGTGCTGTCCAGAGATCTGCTTAGAAGAACCTCATGAGAGTCAGACCTGAAAGGTGTGCTTCAGGAGTCTCCATTCTCACATATGTCCAAAACCCATCTGGACACAGTCTGAGGCAGTCTTGCTCAAAGCAGGGATGTTGGACTGGCTGATTACCAAGGGACCATCCCACCTCAGCATTCTGTGATTCTGTGTACCACCCCTGAGACTGGCCAGTCCTTCACTGTTACAACAGCCAGCAAGTGAAACAAAGCCATACTCCTGCCAGGCTGCAAAATGTTATTTACAACGTTTGCTAATGAAATCAGTGAGATGAGTGTACTGAAGTACTCCTAACATTTGTCACAACAGATGTTACTCTTAGACAACACTTATATGGATCTTTAAAAAAAGGGGAAAAAAAAAAAAAAAGAAAAAAATTAGCTATAATATCTGACTGAAACCATTTCCTGTGGTAATGGATTCTGCAGGTGAAGTCCACACAATGCAGTGGAGACATGTCCTTCCCTTCTTTCTAAATATAGCAGTCAATAATGTAAATGACTCCACCTAATATCATGTTGTTTCAGTTTCATGCTACCCCCAAAATACATAGATGCTGATGCCAACAAGCCTTTTTAAGCCTAGTTAATCTCTTTTCTTTTTCTTATTTAAGTTGAAAAGAAGTGCTTAGACATATGAGAGGAAACAAATCAGAGTGCAATTATGAAATTCCAGGAAGTACACTTGGCAAAGGTTGCACATCTTTTGACAAAACAGGCCACATAGGAATGCAAACAACTGAGACAGAGAAAAACTATTTGGTAATAAAACAAATCTAGGAACAAACACACTAGGTGATTCTTGCATTTGATAAGTGAAAAACAGATCAGAATTAAATGGATCCCACTCAGCTGAACATATGCAGGTTTGAAACTCCTGGGCCTACATGCAGGAGCTACAAATTAGTTTTCATTTTGAAGCTTTCCAGTGAGGAACAGAAAAGCAGCTCCGAGTTTTTTAATTTTTGTTTAATTACTGCATAATTACTTGTGCTTTATACACACTTGGGTCACGTCACTGATTGGACTGGGGAGAGGAAAAAGTAAAATCAGAAGTGGTAAATTGAATGGCATGTGAAGTCAGTTTAGCTTAGAAGTGTGAACTTCAAAATTCCAGATATTTTCTGATTTCCAAATGTACTCCTCTTCAGATTTTTAGACTCTTAATCCTTCATACATCCTGCTGCATTATGTGTGTAAATTTAGCAGCCCAACTTTAGACTTTGAAAAGAGAAAAAAGAGGAAGCGATTAAGGTTGTTTTAAAGGCGTTCATCAAATCAACAAATAGTCAACATCTGTGAAGTAGTAAAGCTAGGTAATATTTCAATGATGAAAGCAAACACCAATTGTTTCTTTCAAATGTGGCCAAGAGCATCAAGCAGTAAGGGAATCATGGGACCAGAAGAGTAAACAAGAGGATCCTTGGTGGTTAGAGCGTGCTGCTGGGAATAGGGAATCCCAGTGCTCTGGATCATTTCTGGGCTTTGTCCACTGCCTGTCTAAAATAAACTGCCTGAACAATTTAGGGAGGGAGCAAAGACCAGAGCCTACAGCTCTTTCTTATTGACTCTATTTGTAGCAGAATGAGTAGCAGCAGCACTGTCACCAGTCTGTCCTCTTTGACCCTGCTTCTGCAAGAAGCCATTCACAACCAATGAACCCACTCTAGCCTGGGATCCTTACCAGATCTGTAAACTCCAAAATGTGCACAAGTAGAAAATATGCATCTACACCTTCAGCTTATGGGCAGATCCACCAACATCCTCCAAGTATATATAAAGCTTAATTGCTGAAATGGTGTCTCAGATTTAGGCAGGGAAAGGATTGCCTCTTCAGATTGAAAGATCTAAATTTAATCTAATCTTTGTTCTCATTTCCTAAAATCTATTTTGGAAGTTACTCTTTGATATATTTTAAAATGCTACCGGAAATATTGACAGTTAGAAAATTAAATCCAGATTCAGACATTTGAAAGAGTGACTTGATTCAGTACTTGAAGCATTTACTTGAGTCAGTAGCTATATATTTACATGTTAGGTAGAGGCTGGCATCAGCATTTAACATTGCATATATGTCACTGGGTTTCTAGTAATAACTCTTTCAAGAAAATAAGGTGTATAACATATGGTAATACTTTAAGAAGAGGGGGGAAACAGTAAAAATAAATGTGAAAAATGATGGGAACCAGCTTTATGCTACTGGTAAGCATCTGGATAATAAAGCTATAATCTTTTTCTTATATAGAATGGATCACTACATATACTTTTAAAAGGTGTCTTTTTATGGTTTATTCAAGACCATAGCAATACAGCTTCCCATTAAACAGCAGATATGAATCATTATTCAAACAAGGGTCTGTTAGTGCTGACTGTTCACAAAAGCCTGTGGTGATCAGACAAGAGGCAATGGCTTCAAACTAGAGAAGAGAAGATTTAGATTGGATGTTAGGGACAAGTTCTTTATTATGAGGGTGGTAGAACACTGGAACAGGCTGCCCAGGGAGGTGGTTGGGGCCCCATCCCTGGAAATATCAAGGTGAGAATCGACAGGGCTCTGGACAGCCTGATCTAGTTGAGGATGCCACTGCTGACTGCATGATGACTAGATGACCTTCGGAGGTCCCTTCCAACCCAGATCATTCTATGATTCTAAAAGAAAATATTTTAAGAAAGTAAACATTTGTCGGTTCTGCCATCATTATTCTTTGTTCTCAACTCCTTTTCATCAAACTACAGGTATGTTCAAGACACTCAGTACACCGAAGCTCACAACAATATTCCAAATTTACTTCTTGCGATGTTCATCCAACCCAACACTCCTTATGAACGTAGTTTCTCTCCAAATGAACTACGTGATAAAGCATCTGGCTCTTTTTGGATTAAGATGATTCACAGTTTCTAGAAGAACATTGGGGGATTACAAGCTGACCAGACTAAACTGATGAATAGGAAAAATTGCCACTGTGGTAGTCCTGTGACATACAATAACTCCATTCCTCTTCTGTCACAAAGCTTCAAAGACTTACAAAAGACATTTCCTATAAAGGACACATGGAAATGCAAACTCCCTCTTCAGGGATTTTTGTTGCTTTATGTTGATTTTTCTTTTGGCTCCTTCCCACTGAGGTTTTAAAACAGTTTTTGGACCTTGTATGCCCATATAAAGCATCTTAGTATCGGACCTAGAAGAATGACAGTTCAGTGGTTGATTTTGTCACAAACATTACCCCTGTAATTTCCCTAACAAGTTCATCTTTGCAAAAATAACAACAATGTGCTTTTTCTGTTTTGGCACAAGCCACTTCCATGAGTTATAAACTAGTTACTGTTCAGACTGAAATTGGATTAAAGAAGTGATGTGGGGACATCAAAATAAATTAGAACAAATAAGAATTCCAGTAAAATAACAGAACAAGAATGTTATGTCTTGCCTTAAGTGGATTAGGGGACGATAAAAATATTATCATTAAAAAACAGCTGATGTTGCATGGAAAAGTTTGAAAGCATTCTGTTTAAAAGCAGTCCTACACAAACAACTATTTCCCCCATGCCTTAGTGCCATCAGCATTTGTATAGAGTCTGGGGAGGCCAAACACACAAATTCTGACTTTGGGCCCTTTGGTGATTACTGTCAAGTCAGTTCTTCAGCAGTGTTAGAATAATGGTCCCAGCTGGCCTGGACATGAATGACCATTTTGCTTCTGATGCTGGTTCTGCCCCTATCACCCTGAAATTCACACATCATGATCAGTTCTCTTAGGTCCTTGCAAGCCCAGAAGACAAAATATATATTCCAAAGTTCCAATTTAAGTTCTGATTTATATATGCATTCTGCCAGATGTGTAGTATTAGTAATCACTTACAGTCTCTTAATGAAACAAAGGCATATGGATGGATGGATGGATTATGTAGGAACCAGCACTTTAAATAAATGCCTATGAATTGCAGTCCTGGAGCTGAAATGCACAATGTGTAGTACTGAATGCAAAACACACTTCTCAAAATGAAGTTACCTGAGTGCACACTACTTCTGGACACACTAATTTTATACAACCAACCATGCAGGCATTCAGCATTTGGTTACATGTTAAGAACATGTCGATACCTGAGATAAAAGGCAACACAGTACAGACAGCTTATATGATAAGTACATATAAAAATCACAGTGTCCTGAGCACTGCACTGTGATGTGAAGGAAGCCAGTAGCTATAAACAGAGATAAATTAACACCAGATTCAAAGTTACCTGATGTTCAGATTTAGCTGGTTGATTTCTCACTATTATATACATGTTTTCATTCAAAACGTGATACCAATTACAGTAATAATCATTCTCAGAGTCCTAGCACATCTTCTGTGCTCAGTAAAGCCAAAATACTTAATTCACAACCACTGCAAGAATGATAACTGCAATTATTGAATGGTTCTTCCAGCACAAAATGGTTTAGTTTTAACTCACCAGAGCTGAACCCAAAAAAATAAAGTAAAAAGTTCTAATTTTAACATATGTAGTCTGTGCAAATGCATATTATTCTGCAAATATGAGACAGCTACATGAAAGGGTTTCTATGAAAAATAGCAGCTCTATTAAAAAAGATCTGATTTAAAAAGATTCATCTCCCATCAGAATCTCATAAGCTGTTTCCCACAAGACCCATCAAAAAATTAACTGGGCTGGAGCTAAGAAGTAGATGAGAGAACGAACAAAAATGCTATGAAGATCAGACAACCAAGGATTTTGAAATATCTGTGTTTTAAAGAATGTTAGAACATATGTAAATCCCATAGAAGGTACATCTGGGTAGTATTACAAGCATGATTTCCCCTGATCTCCAAAGACTTTGCTCAGTCCTGAACTGACAACACTGAAAGCAGCTCTGATGACTTTATCTGCCGGAGCAGCCTAGTGAAAGGGGAAGTCATGCAAGCTGTCTTCCTAACAACCTGCCAGTGCATCTCCACACAAATGCCACAGAGGAACCATTTTTAGGGATCATCAGGTAGTGTTTACTCTCACTCAGCCCATCATTTTTCTGCTGAGAATGCCAGAATAAGTACATTTCTAAGGGCCTCTATACTTTGAAGGGATTTTGTTTTATTTGAAAGAACAAGTCATTTCTCAGAGTTGCAGTGTAAGTTAAAAGGGAGGTAGAACACCCTTGGAGAGTCAGAGCTGAGAAAAATGCACCAGAGTAGTACCTTGGCAAGTGTTCCACATCACTGCAGCCAGATTAACTCACTGTTTACTGTGCTTTCTTTCAATACAGTGGCGCTGGACTTAATTTCAAACTTTCTTCTTCTGCTTCGATACACAGCTAGGAAATTCTTGAAGGACTGATACACTGGGACAGAGAGTCATATTCTACATTTGCTGATCTTGCAGAAATGCTTTAAGTTTCTGCAGTCTTAGTTGCAGATCAATTTCCAGATTGGGTTTTTGGTTTTTTTTTTGCTATCACCTTTCTTGCATGCCTCCTCAGCTGAGTTCACCCTTCATCCCTTACCAAAGCTTCTGTGCTAGCTGAGTGTGCTCTCAGGATCACTCTGCTAACACTGCAACCAAAAGCTCACCATCAGCAAAAGCTGTAGTCGAGCTTTGAACCTCAGCAGTTCCCACTCTTTCAGAACACAGGAGCTTTCTTTTGCTGTCCAAAACTGAAATCCCCTTTTTCTTAAAGAGAATTTGCAACAAAGGAAGATCGTGTGCTCCGCCACTTTATAGATGAGTAACTCTAAAAGAAATGGACATCTTGAATGTTGTGGGTTACCCTAGAATAAGACAAACAGAGGATGGACCTCTATGTGGCAGAGGTGAGGTTACATTTGTCATTCAAACTAGTATACATGTTACAAAATGTATGCCTATCTGTGGCTTTCTCTTGCTCATGTTGGGAAAAACCATCTCGTACCATATTTAGGATGCCAGGAGGAACTAGTTTTATTCCTCCTTTCTTTCTGTCTCTCTGACTCCCCTTACTTTCACTTTGATTCATTGCTGAAGTGTCAGGGTTAGTAAATCTTCTCTTCATTTCACATAGTTGTCCTGTTGTTCAGTATCCAGGAAGTAGCAAAAAGAATGATTTTGCCAAGTCACGGTATCCTCACATCGTGTGAGTGGAAGAGTTTCCTGGGGAGAAGGATAAGCAAAATCGCATTACTAGATCTCCCAAACTTTCAGCTTAGCAACAGCTTTGTCCCAGAAAAAGTTATTCAGCCTGAGCTTCCCTGATGAATAATGTAGAGGGACTCAAAGTACTAGAACAATCTTCTTGTCATTTATGGATTCTAAGCTACCCAAGGCAAAAAAAAAGCAAGATGCTAGTTTTGTAAACAGCTATTCTTTGGTAAACATTTTGGAATGCCTCCCTTTTCCACCCATGAGCAAAGAAATCTTCATTGTGCCTGCAAAAAAAATAAAACAGCCTTAGCAGAGAAAGTCTGTGCTAAGCTTCTTCATAGAAAGAGCCAGAAAAACTTTGAGATGCTCTTTGGAATGGGAAATGAAAGAAAGAGATGCTTGGATTTGGTCTCCAGGGTAATATTTTGCCAGCATCCCAAATCATTCCATACTCTACTTAATAACAGTTTTGCTCATCAGCTGGAGGTAAAACAGGGAGTATCTAATCATAACATGAAGTTTGCTGGAATGAGTCAGACTCTTGATATGAGGTTTTCTTTTCAGTAGGCTGATTTTTCTCTCTGGAAGATACCTCATGAGGAGACGTGTCTTGAAATTGTAAGATCTGAATTGCTGTTGTTGCTTTTGGTCTGCACAGAAACTGAGCACAGCCCTGCCAGCTTGGCAATGGGAACTCAAATAGGTACAGTGTGTCATGGAGAACAAGCATATCCCCCTCCCTGCCTCAGAGAAACAAGGCCATTTCAAGATCATCTCAGAAAGAGATGACATCATGTAGGCCATGTTTTCTTGACCCAGACTTCTCTGGAGTGTATTTCTGAGCACGGAGTAGAGAACAATGCAGGGGTATCCCATGGCTTAGCATTCACTGCTCCTAATCCTGAATCAAAAGCTTACTTTGAACAGCCCTCACACTAAAATTTCATGCACCACTTGCACAGCACTGGCAGAGCTACCCTAGTTTTCAGGGAACTGCTGCCAGCATTCCTGTCTGGAAACATCCTGAGCCATAAGTTAATAACTTCGTATTGTTGCCTGTTTCGATAACTCCGATTTCTTTTCTCTCCCAGTTCTGGCTGTGTCACCGAATCACTGGGATGGGCTGACAGGACATCCAGTACATTGCGAGCATAGCATAGCACTGTAGGAAGTACTGGTCTTGTGAGATGTTAGAGTAGCACTTTATATCACTGTTTATGAGAAAACTTTAAGCTGGCAAGCAGCAGGGTGTTCTGAATGCGTTCAGAAAGCCTGCTAAGCGCTTTGAAAGCTGCTGGTGGTGGGCAGCCTGGCACATATGCTCGGCTGATCTACACTGCTTTAAAACTTGTAACTCCAGTGGGAGGAGTTAATCCTGACCTACAGCTTGAAACCCTGCTCTACAACTTGAAATCCATGGGTTCCTCTGTGCATGTTTGGTTTTTTTACAAGCTAGTCATTGGAGTCAGATGAGATTAAGTCCCAGCAGCATCCTTGATAAGCATTTCTGAGAGGGACTGTATCTTTGATGTAGATTCTCTAGGCATGAGGATGTTTGTCAAGTTTAGCAGAACCATCTACCTAAAGGTTCACCTCAGGATTTTGGAGTTTCTCAGGTTTCTCTCAACTGTCTGAATCCTTTGAGTTAGCTGCTATGCAGTACTGTATAACTATTACAGCTAGAAAATCCTGTTCTGAGTTCATTTACATCACAGTTAATCCAAGCAGATTCTGGAGAACTGGAAAGATAAGTTCTTTATGTATCTTAAAGAAAAGATGGAAACTTCTGGGAATGGATTTTCTTAATTTTTTCATTCCTTTTGGCAAGTGCAAAGCTTCCTTAAAGCAATCCACTAAGAATTTCAAATTTCAGTGCTTTTTTTCTGGATACACCTCAAGGGAATCTTGTTCATCAAATAGCGTTGAACTTCTTTTCCCATGAATATAGACTCTTTTCAAGTACCCCTCAGACTACATGACTCAAAAGATGGAACATCAAAACCAGCTAAACCATATTGAAAAATTCTGAGTCACTTTGTATTTAGACTGTAAAAGATTTCTGTCCAGAAAAATCACCTTTAAAGACAGAGTTATCAATAAGTTTCAGACTCTCCATCTGCCAACAGTTTGCTAGAAGGTTATAGCCTGTTACAGAATCATGAAATAAAAGCCTCAGATTATCAGGGAGTACATGACAACTGCGATGGAATTCAACACTCTGATTAGTGACACTGACACAAAAATTAATTGTTTTAAACTTGTATTAAGCATTTCCAGGATGTACAGGGGAAAATCTAAGTTAAAATGCGAACATTCCCCCTCCTCATTGCTGTAGTGCAGCTACTTTATCTCAGTTCAATAGATACAAACTTGAACACAGAAGAGGAGAACTTCTTTACAGTGAGGGTGATGGAGCACTGGAACAGGCTGCCCAGAAAGGTTGGGGAGTTTCCTTCTCTGGAGACTTTCAAAACCCACCTGGATGCATTCCTGTGTAGACCACCCTAGGTGTTCCTGCTTTGGCAGGGGGTTGGACTCGATGACCTCTGGAGGTCCCTTCCAACCTCTAACATTCTGTGATTCTGTGAAATACCACAAATACTTCCTTTTAAGTCTGAAAAATATTGCAGAGTCTATAGCTGGCAGAACAAACACAAATCAGAATTATTTAACATTCAAAAAGAGGAAACTAATTTTCAATTCCCATGTTTTCTGTCCAGTTAACTACTTCTAGCAACAAGTGTCATTGTGGTTACTGTCATCGCAAATTGATTTTTGCTCAGAGCTAGTACCAGAAGACCCCTCAAGTTCTGAAGCAATATTATCAAAGAGTTTCAATCAGTTGAGCTATCTAAATATAAGGCTATAATGATGCTCTAAAATCAAACACTGAATTAACAGAGAATTAATACTAAAAATTAGTTCCAACATAAGAAATGATATGTGAGAAGTGAACTGGCTGCATAATATGCCAATGTCGTGCTCTTGCTTCACATTGGTGCTGTGCAAGCTAAATAATTGGGCTGGGTGAACAAAGACCTCTCTGCACAGCACAGGGAAAAAAAGAGGAAATGACAACAAAACCTCCCCAAACTCATGTGCTCAATTCTACAAGAGAAGCGATTCTTCTGTCCCAAGAGTAAGTAATTTTCCACATCCAAGATTTTTACTGAGAGCAGCTGTGTCAGCTATTGCAATGGTTTAAACCGGTGATGGTTTTGTTTGCAGAAGTGTCTTAATTTGTGCACAGAGGACTTTAATTAGATATGCTTCCATCCAAACCTGTTACCTCAGCAAATACTTCTGGTTTATGGTATACAAAGAAAAAGTCTCAGACACACTGATGAAAACAATCCAATTGCTGCTTTCATACCATTAAAAAAAATGTCTATTTTCTGAAGCATGACCAAGGTACTGTAAAATACTATCTGTGAGAGTATCAAAATACTCAAATAAGCAGGGATTTGGATGACTGGAAAAACAAATAGCTAAGTAGGCCTTCTGGGCACAACCCCATTTGTTAGGATATTGGTTGCAGTTAAACAGATTATGGTGCATAATAGAGTTGATTTGCAGTCTTCATCACTAGGATGTCTCCAACATTGTTCCAATTTTGCCTTTTGGCCACTCTCCTACCGAGCAAACTTCCACAAAAAATGTGCAACGCTCAGCATTGTTGTGTTCTTTTCCCCCATTATCTCTGTTAAATGGATAAGGACTACACTTTTCACTTAATTTCTAAGAGTAGCAGCCCACAGGCCACAGATTTTTTATGTCCTTGGATATCTGTAAAACGAGCACCTCATGGCTCATGTACCAGGTTATCACAACAGTAAGCCTGCCTCTCCATCTTTTTGACTTGTCCTAATGCTATCCAAGGTTAGTTAACGAGTTTCCAATGAATGAATTCTGAAGTGGACCATTTTTTTCCCAAAGCCTCAAGCTCCATTTTCCTCCTCTCAGAAGAAAAGGCAGGCCTTGGACATCTTCTGTCCTCTGTATTTTCTAGAACTCATCTGTAGTTTTAGATAATTTTTATTTTTTGGCATAAACTCCGTGAAAGAAACTGGTTCCCAGGAATATAAAATCCAGATAGCTCAATTCAGTCTAACTGATATTGTCCAAAAAATAAACAAACTGACATGAAAAGCCTTCTGGGGATACAACTCACTTTTAGCACATCTGTTCAGCTTCTCAGAGCAGGCACATCCCCTGGTATCTCATTGCATTTATGAGATTCTGCAGATGCTGACTGCCCCATCTGCTCTTCTTGCTAAAAGTGAGAAGAGCTATATAGTGACAGAGACAAATGACTCTGTGTCAGCAGGTGGAAACTCTGTGATGGGCTTCAATGGGGCTCACAGGGGTGCCACTGGCAGCCCAGCCTCCCCTCGCTGCTAATGCAGGCAGGGACAGGCAAAAGCAGCTCCCTTCACACAGAGGTGGAAACCTGGCTCTGGGCATGGGAGAGCAGGAGTCTCAGGGCCCCAGGAGTGCTTGAAGAGGGAAGCATGTGCCCTGGCGTGGTCCCAGCACAGCCCCCAGTGCTCAGCCAAAATTTATCTGCTCCTGCAGTATGAACGTGTGCACAGTGCTGGACTGCTGTTGTCCACTGGCCAGGCCAGTGAAGGGCTCTCCTGTTGGGAACTTGTTGGGCTTTGACTCACACCTTTGCCTTGGCTGTACAACTTGTTTGCATTGCAGAGTCTCCAGGAAATTCACACCTGCAAGCTTTCCTCCCAGACTTCACTGGAACCTTTCCCTGTACCTTTGGTTAGTCCACATATTGTCTTTTCTTGCCTATTGACTGTGCTTATAGAAACTGTTCTCATTTCATCTGAGGTTGCCTACACTACCCAAACCCCATGGTAATGGACAGAATCACTGCAGGGGAAGCGATTTTTGCATTTGTTCCTATTTCTTATTATCCTGCTCTATCTGACTGGCAAGAAATTAATTTCCCCACGTTGAAGCTGTTTGCCCATGTTGGTAATTGCTGAGTAATCTCTCTGTCCTCATCTTGATCCATCAGCTCTTTGGCGTATTTTCTACCCCTGTCCAGTCAAAGAGAGAGAGTGATAGAGCAGCTTGGTGGGCACCTGGCAGCCAGCCAAGGTCAACCCACCACAGAGAATGACATTGTATGAGAAATCTGGGAACTTTGTCAAATGATGATGAGCACAAAAGAGAAATCCACTTGAAAATCTGATTAGTGTGCTGTTAACCAGATTTAATTAAAAGAATATAAAAATGCATTGAAGATAATAGAATAAAAGTGTGAGTAGCCAAAGTAAATAATCAAGTATATGCACTGACTGAGCCAAAGATGCTCTAAATAATTAGTGTCATCAAATATACATATTTAGGGACTTGATTAAAGCCACACCAAACAAGTTGTTAATTCTGTCATTAACTCTTGTAAACTCACCTTGGCAGAGTTTACACCATTTATATTATTACTTAAGAGTTTATGTGATTAAATATGAGCATACACATGGGTGTAGTGGCTGCATAGAAGAGTGGGAATAAATGTAAGTTACAAGGTCTCAATATAGGCTCAGCTGTCTTTGTATAATTACATCCCAGATCAATATCAGAGAGGCAAGGTTACTTATGATTCACAATTAGAAGAATGTTAATGCCCTTTGAAAAGCTTACACTGCGCAGTCTATTGTTGAATTAGAAACAATATCTGCTACAAGTTAATGCTCTCCCTCTTCCTTATCCTAACATGCTGTGGGTTTTAACATAAAATCTCAAATTTGTTCATATCATTCTTCAAGGATAAGAAATTCATGTTTTAAACAGCTGCAGAAAGCAATGTTCTTCCCAGCTTTACACAGCACATTCATTAATTAAATATTAAGAATCATGCATCCATAATGTCTTTTGACATTACTCTGCCTCATTTCCCAATTTGTTCTCATCTCTTCTCCATCCCTTGCCTTGTTAAAAAATATAAGCAGGTGGTTCTGTGATACCAACAGTATCCAGTTTCCTACTGGCTTATGGCTGGTGTTTGATTGTCAGTTCAAATTAAAATTTTCTATTTGATTATAGAGCAGAAGACACAGAAGCTTTTCTATCTAATGATGTGAACTTGCATTACAGCTTTACCTTCAGATGATGCTATCACAGCAACTCTTTATTTCTCTTGGCCATCCTAGTGTCGAATAGCTTGCAATACTTTGTGAAGTTTACCCCATTGGTGTATTCATGTGAAGCTGAACAACACGTTTTGAATTTGTTACAGGCATTTAGAGAGTTTGACACAGAGATTTAGACAACTTGAAGGACAGAAACAAAGTCAGAAAAAAATTCAATCATCTGCTTCCACACTGGACCCCCTACATCAGCTTATTTGTGATACTACCTTCAGAGGGCTATCTATGCATATTAGACTTAGTCCAGGAATGCTTTAGACTCATGCTCAGAAAGCTGAAAGAGGGAAAGGGAGGTTTCTGGAAGCAAGATGACAAAGGTGTAAAAAAAGAAAAAGAGAGAAATCAGGATGTAACAGAAAGGAGAAGCCTAGTGGAAATGAAGAAGCAGGGGCAAGGCAGGGATCTTTGAGGGGAGCAGCCGTCTCTAAACTAGTTGCAATCCTCTCAGTTAAGCTGCTGTATTTTCTTCAGGCACCTCTGTGCTTTCAGAGGCCTTTCCTGAGCTCGGAATGGGAAGCACTACAAATACTGCCACAACAGAGAGCTCCAGGAAGATGCAAGAGGAGCACCTCTGCAGAAATTTCATTAGCGATCCTCAAAAACCTGCCAAGAGCGCAAACGCCCAGAACTGGATCTTACATCACCTGAGCTTTGCACAGTGTTGGTACTTGCCATTAATATTCTCCTCAAAGGGACACATTCTAGTGGTGATTAGAAACATGCTCCGATACAGCCAAGTAATAGGCAGCAAAAATTATGCATGTTTTATCTCATCTCCTGGACAGATTTCACCAAGTGATGAAACTAGACACATCTACTCAAGCAATTGAGAGAAACCACATGAAAGCATCTTTCCCACAGGCTGCTGTGCTCTGACATGTCCTAATGAATGGACACTGTGCTTTAAGCAGCTACTTATTCAGTAGCAAGATGGCATGCTGCTGACAAGTGAGCCGATTACTTAGCAACAGTTATTCCACCCATTTGTACTTACACACAGCACATTACAACATCTTTATTAATCCTTCTATTATTCCCCTGGCAATTGGAAGTTGAATCTACGAGAACTTTCCATCTTAAGAGCTGTGGTTGCCAGGTATTGCAGACACAGCAGGCTTTTTATTTGGTTAGAAATGACTCAGAAGACTTCTCTGTCAGCACCTGGTGTCTAAGGAAATGACACAGTTCAGGCAGCCTTTGTAGCTGCTGTTGTGGTGCCTTCGGTGATTACTTTTTCTTAACATTTAAAAGTCATTGTAATAATGACAGGCATCACTAGAAGATGGTAATTTGTGTTTCTCAGAGTAGCTTTATCTAAGATAAAAGTGTCAGTCCTTTTCACACAGAGTGCCTCAGCTGAGTGGTACCAAGGTTTACAAGACAGCAGTTCTCAGTCGGCACTGTTACTCAGTCAAGTGCTGGGTCAATAGAGGACATATAGATATAGGTCATATCACCCTCAGTTTCCCCACCAAGAAAAAAATAAATTGGAGACAGCGCTACTGACTTTGTTGGGAAGGTATAATGACATTGGTGATGTTCATAGATGCTGTATGAGCACCACAAGCTGATGTCCAGATCTGCAGAGTAGAAGTCAATGCATAAAGTAATTTTGTGGACTCTCTAGTCAATGAAAATAAATAGGAAGCTCCAGAGAATGATTTATCTCATGCTGAAATAGTAACCTAAATTAGGGTAGATGAATCCAATCTTGATAGTGTGCCTGCAACAACTACAAAGGGAGTCAAGAAAACGGGCTCTTAGTTAAATGCCAACACTAGAAGCATATGAAATTCATTAAGTTTTCTCCATACGAAGGTCTCTGCTGGTCATAGAAAAGACCTCAAGATGCTTTTACTAGCCTCTGGTCTTCCCCTTTTACTTCAGGCTGAGAGGACCCTTTACAACTCATTGAAAAGGGCAACCAAGCAAGCAAAAGCATCTTACAAAGTGTTTTCTGTCTGCTCTGTTCAGAGCTGGCAAGATAAAAATCTCTATCATAGCATTACTTTGGATCTCTAAAGCTCCAGATTCTGGCTAAGAACATCTCTGCCATGACAAGCACAAGTGCATGCCATGCTTTTTGCAGAAGTCCTTCAGGAAATTGTTTGGTCAGAGCTGCACTGTAATAAGTGCTATGCTATCAGCTAGAGACAGTCTGTACCACAAAAAGCTACACAGGCAAAAAGATCACAGTCCTGTGGTCCATCTCTTAAAGAGGGGGATTTGAGGCAGAGAGAGATTAAAAAGCAACTTGCCCAAATTATATAGGAAGTCTGTGGTGGGACCTTGGTTCTCCCAAAGTACTGTCTATAATCACACACTTCTGCTGGACTGCAGCAGTCTTGCTACTTTAGGGACAGAGAGACTCTTTTCTATCAGGGCTGCACTTAGAGATGCTATGCGATTTGATTTTTCCGCAGTTTGGCTTCATTGCTTGTAAGTGAAACATTGGGCAGTTATGCATTGGGCTGTAAAATCTCAAACCCTATCATTGAGTCAATACTCAGCTTTTTGGCTAGGAGGGGATGGGAAAAAAATCACCAGGGTGTCTTTCAGGATGTTTCAAAAGACTCAGTTCCTCAGTCACAGAATGTGAAAACAATCAAAGCTATAATAAAGAGAGCTTGAAAGCTAACAGGTTGCTTGGTTATATTTTCAGCATGAAGATAAAGGCTTAAGCTTATATATATATATATATATGTAGGACCAAGAACCAGCTGCTGCTAAAGTGTGCAGATTCTAAGCACAGAAAGTTTACACAAGGTTTATATGCAAACTCAAAGTTTCCAAAATGAGGAGTTCAGACTTGCAATTAAAATCCAAGGTCATAAACAATAATTGTTGGTCTCTGATAAAAAACACATGAGAAACTTGAAAGAGAATTTTTCCCCTCTATAACAACAACAACAAAAAAAAGTCTCAGTTGTCGAAATAAAAATAAACAAAAGCTCTAGAGAAAATTGTGTTTTGCTGAGAAATGCTTAATGACATGATTCAATATTATTGTGTCATGGCAGTCACATGCAGTGACTGCTAAAAAAAAAAAAAAAAACAAAAAAACAAACCAAAACCACAAAAGCGAATCCCTGCTTCCAGCAGAGAGGATTAATCTTATCCTTTGATTAGAAACTACATTAACTAGATGCCTAGCTTTCATGCTTTTTAATTATTGGTAAGGATCAATGAAGAAATCAACTGGCTTACTGTCATGAGTAAGGGACTTGCAATGACTGTCTGGATTCCCATGATTATCTGTTACTCGTTCTAAAAACTGTAATTTCCACTCCTGAAAGCCATTGTTTCAGGGCAGTTTTATACTGTGATCACATCACGGTTTTATGCATTCACTTTTCACTTTCCATTAGACCTTTTTTTTTTAAATATGTTTTAAAACAGTAAAAATTCCTTCTCTTTTACTCAAATAATAGATTCACATCCAGGAATCAGGATCTAATGTTGCATGGAGCAACAAGTTTGTTCGAAATCTGTGAGATTGTATCAAACAATGAATAACAAAGACAAAGTCTTTTCCATTTCTCTTACCAGAAGAGGAAGCAACTTAAAAGTCATTTATTTAAGATTGCATGAAAGGCAGCACTTCCATGCAATCTGTTTTATTCACAGCTAATCCCTTTGATTCAGTATCATGAGGCATATCTGAGAGGGGAAAAAAATAGAATATGGATAAGAGGTGAACATTTATTTGGAAAATGAGAACTTCTGCAGTGAGATAACACACTACAATAAATTTAAAATGGAAACAAAACAGTTATTCCACCAAGAGACCCATATTCTATTCCCTGCTTGAGAGGAAACTTTCATCAGGTTACTTCCTAACTACCTTTTCAACATTCACTGGGAATTTGATCATGTCTGCATATGACACCAGAGTGCTGTCCTCTGATCTACAACTGCAATAAAATCTAGATGGGAGTGTTCTGATGAGGCAAGACCTTATCCAAAAGTGATGGTGTAATCAACCAGGCTGCTTTGCCTGGAAGAGCTTCTGTTGGAAAACACCTGTTGAATCCCTGGGCTGGGCCTGGGGAACCCCTACCTGGATGCCAGGTCATGACAAAGCCTTATCTGTGTTCAGTAGCTGGCCAGCAATACCAGCCTAGGGGCCCAGGAGGTTGTCTGCCTCGAATAAAAAGTAAAGTACTATAGGTAGATATAATTGAAATTTTTTAGACAAAAAAAATATGTATCTCCAAAAGAAAACACTATTTTGCCAAAACTGAAAGTTTTGCTAGAATTCTATGCTTTCATTCTTTTTTCTGTGAGTTTTATCAGTGCTGTGGCAAAACTTTCAACTGAAAGAGAGTAAAAAAGTGCCAGGATCCTATCTAGCCTTGGCTTACTAGGTCCATGAGTTTCTGACACATCTCAATCTGTATTCATCTGTCCATCAGACTAATCCTTCACTTTGTGTGGTCAGTGGAGGTGTCATGTGGATTTTGCCATAGAAACATTTAACAGCCCTTCCTGTGATAATTAAATCCATTTTTACCTCATAAAGACAGTAAATTAATTTCAAGAAAGCTTCATGCAACTTCCATATATGGATAAAAACATCATCCTTTGCTGCTGCCAGTGCTAGCAGCAAAATTCTTTGTAACCAGCCACAGGTGCCTCCAGTCTTCTGAGCTCTGGGAGCAAAAATCCAGATTTTCCCCATGCCTGCTTTATTCTCATTCTCACAGTAAATCTCTCCAAGGATGGAATCATTCCTTGCCCCACGGCATGCTCTTTGAAGATACAGTGCTCCACACCCTTTCCCCCCCAATCGTTCCCTCTGCTTCAGCAGAGGCCTCTGCTTCACAAAAATCTGTTTCCTTTGTATTTGCAGATCACTGAACGTTAAGTCCTGGAAAGACAAGGGTGCAAGCTTTCTAATTACCAAAACATTGCCTCTGGGAAGCCAGCCTACAGCATTCACATATAGCTTTTTCAGACAAGCATCTGCATGTCCTTCTGCCATGCTCCCTTCCCTTGTGTTCACAAGCACCCACAAATTTACCTCACTGTCTGGGTGGGTTTTATTTTTTTTCTGATTTTAAAAGATAAATTCCTTGCAATTTGAGGCAGCCAAGTATTTCACATTCAGTGCAGAGTCCAGAGAGCTGTGCACTGCGTGATTCCATATACCAGAAACCACAGAAATACTCTAAAAAATCTTTGAGCATTATTAGAAGCCTTCATAGAAGAAAGAGTGCCAAAACCAGCCTGTCTCAAAGGAAGGGATCAAGCAAAAGAGGAGGTAATGCAGTATCGCCTCCATAGGCAGGGGGTTTGTTAGATTATAATGGAACAGAGGATCACAGAATCAGCCAGGTTGGAAAAGACCTCAGAGATCATCAAGCCCAACCTATTACCTAATACCTAACACCTCAACGTAAGTCCCCCACCAAAATCCAAAGCCTGATCCATTAGTGGCATAATAGAAAATACACCACAAATTCTGAAATATGACGACTGATTTTAGCCTTGAGGACGTGATTGAGGCACATGAGCCAAAACGACCTAAGTATCTCAGAGACTTCCCACTGATCACTACCATATGGGGATAAAGCAAAACCTCATCTTTCCCACAAGCCATATTTTGCATTGAAGGGGGGAAATGAGGACATTCCTCCTTGTTCATGCACTTACCTGGCAAAGGCCCTGAAGCATAAGAGCTAATTAAGTGCAATATGAATGGAGTGAAAACAGACAGGGTTAACAAACAGCAATCAAGTCTTCCTTCAGCCCTTCTTGCAGGTATCAGCAAGTTGAACAGCCAGACAGCCTCATTTGCCAAGTTGTAGATCCTAATTCCAGGATCCTCCCTATCCTACTGTAAATGCTTCATGCTTCATCTTGAAGCAATTTCATTTCTTTCCCCTTACTTTCCATGTTGGAAGGCCATTTTGGTGCTTCCAAGAGATATAAATCTTGTTCTAGCTAACTTGTTTTAGAATTAAGTGTTTTTGCATTTTGCTTTGAACTACCCTTCAATTTCAATAGTTCTTCTCTTTCCCTAATAATTAGCCATCTCTAAAATATATGTACACTCAATCTTGACTCTGCTAGATAAAAGAAGTCTAAGTCTTTTCAATCCACTCCTACAAGACAGTTCCATTTCTATTTTGACATTGCAAAACCCCTGATTATTAATTACCTTGTGCTCTGCTCAGTTTTCCTCTGTGTGGTCCCTGATAGTCCATTCAGGGGTCACAAACATTATTCTGCCTTGTCTCTATGAGCCTCGCAGTGTGCTCTGAACTGTGACTGAGGTTTCTAGGTGCATCATTACAAACTGTCATAAGCAAATGCAGCAAATGCATCTGCAATCCTACTAGAAAATGAGGGAATAATGGCATTGTAGTCCTAATTTTAATGATTTTCCAAAAGTCTCCATTCCAATTCTGTTTGAGAAATGCTTGAGACATGCTTCGTCCAGAACTTTCCTGTTTATGCTCACTCAATGCTTTTTAACCCAATAGAAAGCCTGAAAAAAGGTCAACTAAACTCAATAGGTTCTGACTTTCTCCACTATATCCTGAATGCCCTGACATGCTTTTTTTAAAGGAAAGAAGATGAGTCACAGAGATGAAAGAATACAGGATAGGGAGGAGGCTTAAAACAGTAAAGAAAGCATCAGATAAAATACAATACATTTATTTTATTACACTGAGGAAATCATTTGGGAGAGGCACTGGATATGGAAATGGAACAGGGAACGATCTGAAATCATGCTGTATATGTTTCATCCCTCCTCACAGGGGGTGAGTGCTCAGCATCATTCTCAGCACAGCACTTTGAAGCCCTGTCTCCCCTGACAGACCTTCGCCACACACATGTTGCTTTGAGCCCTTGCTGGCATAGCTGCACTGACAGAAGCTCCTGATCTTCAGACAGATACACCACATTGTATGTCTCCTTCTTTCAGGGGAGGGTGTTTCCATGTGAGAACAATGCCAGGGTAACTGCACCCACACAAGGAATGCCTTGCCCATCAGTCAACTTAGAAGTAAAGTAAGCCAAGAATAAACTTGGCCTTCCTTACCACACCCCTAGAGGAGAGGTGGTGTAGAAGCAAAAGGAATATCCAATTTAGTGATAAGTATTGAAATTTCTGTCTACATGCCTGATCTGAAGCTCATTAACATTGAATGCTCTATACTATGCTCATTGTGCAAAAAACCTCTTTAAGTGAATATGTTACATCAACTTTGCATATTCTTTTAAACCTTTTCCCTGCACCAGAATGACAGAAAACACTCAAGGTGTTCATGAAAAATCTGACTTGCTTTTAATTTGTTGCAAGAGAATGTGGGTGCATTTGCACATCCAAAATTATCTCAAGCCTTCAGGTCAGTAGCTAAGAGATAAAACTCATTTTTCTTGGGGAATTTGTTGTCTTGCTAATGCAAACATTATCATCTGCTTTCTCCTTAGCCTTGTCTAGAAAGCAATGGAGGCATTGCTGTTAAGTGCTTTTTTGTGTAACCTGCAAAGAAATATCCTTTCCAAATACACTTAAAAAATTCTCCTGCCCTAGAATCTGTAAACAGTTGGATGGAGAAAATTCCAAACAAACATACATAAGAGAATGAAAACAAATCTTTTGTTTCAGTTAGTTTTACAAAGCATGTATCCCTGAGCAAGCTTTCTGATCTTACATGATCAAGGCTCTGTAATAAATAGGCAGTGATGACATGAGGTGATAATTGCATCAGAATCCATCCAATGATTCAAAGAATTATTACAATCCAACTCAATTCTTAGATCATAAGGATTCTGTTTCAAAGCTGAAGTATTCCATTAATTTTCCCATTGTTTATCATCGGTAGATGAATTAGATTCACATCATTGTAGAAGATCTGTTGCTTTGAAGGAAACCAGTTAAAAACTGTGCTGTGAGCCTATTGTTTGCTCCCCAAGATGGCAGAACAATCCTACATTTGTTCCTCTCTGATTACATGCAGGACCTGCTCCTTTGGGATAGATTGCTACCTAAATTAAAAAAAAAAAAAAGTAGAAAGATGAAAAAAGCCTCTAAATACTTACATAATTATAGTGTATATAGTGATAGGTCCTACCATAAAAGGAAGAAAAGACAACACTGGGTTTATGGTGCTTATGAAGTGGTCCTTCCTTCCCTCAAGTACTGAGATGTTATGATTATCTTCATGACTCTCTGTTTGTGTTACTGTCCTTTGCAAAGTCTCGTGCTCCTTATTCCCACAGTGTCCACTAAAGGGTTCAAGTTCAAGCAAAGGCATGGTTGAAAAAGTAAGAATTTGGTGGAAAAAAGACTTTTGGTGACAGAATAAACAGACTTGAAACATTTGTCAAGTATAAGGGAATCAGCCACAGATGTGAAAGTCATAATCCTGCATGATGTAACTGTGTCTGCAAAAAAAAACTATTAAGCCATGGTTACCATTTGCTGAATTGGCTTTCTATGTGGACTTGCTGATCTGCCTTAGTACTCTTTGTTGATCTCCTCCTGCTGAACTGGTGGCTTTAATACACTTTCTTTTCATTTATTTTGGAAGTTAAAGTTAAACTGAATATTTTAATTACCATATCAGATGTCCACACAGGCATGCAACATGATTTGGTTTCATGTATTTAACTTGCTTAAGTTACTTTTCCCAAATGTCCCTTAGTAAAGGGTCTGTACCATACTTAGCAATTATCAAAACTTCTAGTAAATACTCAAGCAACAGGGAGCACAATACAATGAAAAATAAATTTGCAACAGTCAAAGTATTCTTCAACATAGCATAGGACTTAAACTGATCAGTGAATCCTGAAGGTTGGAAAAGACTACAAGATCAAGTCCAGCCATTAACCAAAAACTGCAAAATCCACCACTACACCATAAAATTGTTTCAGTTGGGAAAGACTTCCAAGATCCTCAAGTCCAACTGCTGACAAAACATCACCATATCCATTAAACCATGTCCTGAAGTGCCATGTCTTTATGTTTTTTTGAACACCTCTACGGATGCTGACTCCACCACCTCCTTGGACAGCCTATTCCAATACCTGACCACCCGTTCAGGAAAGAGATTTTTCCCAAAGGCCACCCTAAATATCCCCTGATGCAATCTGAGGTGATTTCCCCTCATTCTATCACCTGATACTAGGGAGAAGAGACCAACACCCACCTCACTACAACCTTCTTTCAGGGACTTGTAGAGACCAATGAGGTTTCCCTTCAGCCTCCTTTTCTCCAGACTGAACAGTCCCAGTTTCCTGAGATGCATCTCACACAACCTGTTCTCCAGACTCTTCACCAGCTTCACCAAGGTCTTTAAACCATGTCCCTAAACACCACAGCTACACAACTCAATTTTCAGTCAACCTTTTCTGTCTCAAAAGAAAGAATGCCACAGCTATATCACTGCTCCATATGCAGTTAGTTAGTTGGGCTACAATAAGATTAAAACATTATGCTATCAGAAGCCCTGGCTAAGATCAAAACTTCAGTTATTTTCACATACAAACACACAGGCACATGCATACACACACAGAGGTGGAAAAAAAGTTGTGGCCTGGTTAACTTAATCATTCCTCACTGCATTCAGTTTTTGCTGTTCTTCTCAAACTCGGTCAGAGTTCTGTCAGTAAACACTCAAATTTGTTTCCATGTTCACAGCTGAGACTCAGATCTGTTTTGGCCAAATTCACCTCTGGCACAGCTCTGCTCTTCAGAAAGAATTAGGCTTTCCATTTGTTTTCTCTTAATGTTTTGCAGAATGGGGATGAAGAGTTATAGAAGTTTTAGATGCTATTTTAGTCAATACTATCCCCAGCTTAAAAATGATACAGATTTTGTTGTGACACTTGTTATTTAGGAACATTCATGCACATTCATTCACTGAACAGTTGTCATGAAACATGGGAGTTCACTGGAGAGCACTTACCTGGAAGAGTATGAAAAGTAAAAGAAATCAATCTAAGCTCAGCAGTTAAAAAAAATAAAACCAAAAACCACCAAATAAAAATCAATTTTTTGTGTCAGTGTTGCAGATAATTTGCTGCCTCCTTGGTTTTCATCTAGGAAGACAAACATATGGGGTACATTACAGACTTGTATGAGAACACATGGGAGCTCACAGAAATGGTAAGATAAGTGACAAAGGAAAAGCCATGATCCATTGGGTAGGAATATTTTGGGCCTCCTGGTGCTCAGCAGTCAACTTCTTTCTAGTTTGGCAGGATGCTTTGAGTTAAATAAATGTCCAGATATTTTGGCAGCAGTTTTATAGTGGCTTGATCAAGTCTCTGAGAGGTACATCATCCTGACTCTAGAGATCTCTGTACCACCAAGAAGGCAAAGAGAAATATAAATCAAAAGATTGTGTTCTGAAAGTTTTGTAGCTAAAGTTTGTTTGCTTCAATATAGAGTTATCTGGGGAGATCAGGGAGATCTATTGCTTAGGAGAGAGACTGAGTGTTTAAGAAAACTTTCTGGATAAGTTGGATCACATTTATAATTACAATGTACAAATACAGTGGAATAACTTTATCATCCATCTGCCACTGTTTCTGTTGCATGCACCTGAAATTGAAAGGAGAGGACAAATCCTTATTCACCCTGTAAGATGCATACTTCAAAGGGACTAAAATCTATGCAAGTTTTCTTCTCAACAGGTGGGGAAGGCAATGCTTTCATCTAAGAGGAAAAGGTCTTAACTATAAAGAAGTTTGGTAGAATTCTCCTAACTTCATCTTTTTAGTCCCCGAAGGACAACTTCATTAAATACTGTGTATAGAAGGTCAGCATCATTCCCAAAAGGTAAAGGACAAATACAACCTCCCTAAATATTCCAGGGAGCAGAAATAAGGTTTTGGCCTCAGGCCTGCTGCTTCAGTTCACCTCTTCACATTTATAGAGAAAGTCATTTTGCTACACTCTGAGATTTTGTTCTCATACAGATATCTGATTGCTTGTACTTCTAGCTATCACCTAATAACAGAGAAGATGTACATTTATACCACACTTTAAAGCTTTCTCCAGTATCCCAGATTCAGAATTGTACCTTCTCATGATTCCTAGGCATAAATTAAAACCTTTGGGTTAGATAGGGGCAAAACAAAACCTGTCCATCTAAACAGCCCTTCACACCATTTATTTTGTAAATACAAAGCTTTGCAATGTTCTACATCACTCATCACACACAAAAAGCCCCACCTCTGTTTTCCCATACCAAACCTCAACAGTCAGCTGCTCTACTGCTCTTGTTGCTCCGTTTTTTCTTTAAGGGCAGTAAATATTCTCACTTCTCAGCATATCTTTCCTAACATTGGATGTAATCAGATGAGAACTGATGGATGATGGAGTGAGTGGGGAAGAGGGAGAAGGTTACATGGTATATTGAAAAGGGAGCTCCAGGTAACTAGTGAACTGCCATCATAGGTAGGACAACTAGTGCTGCTGTTTATACCTCCTGAAAAGGCTTATATCCAGCATCTCCCATGACTTTTTGCAGGGGCTTTCCATCATGGGGAGAGAGATCAGACAAAGCAATGGAGTGAATCAAGCTGTAGATCAGAGGAAGAGAGGTTGTTGAGGGAGTGAGAGTGAAGGGGGAAACTCATTACAGAAGACTGCACCAACATATGTTACATATGACTGACTTAACCACATGTTTTTTTACAGAGCAACTGATTTCTGACCATACAGTATCAGAAAAGGAAGTCATTGAAGTTCTGAAGTCTGGCATTCACAAACGATGAAACTCCAAAATGCAAGCTAAAGAGCATTTTAATTTAGATCCATTCTGGTTAAGGGATACAACAATACAGACCTTTCATATAGATGGAGACACAAAGGCACCTCTGGCAATCCAGACGCTTCAGTTAAAATTAACTTGTAGAAATGCCTCTCATGCTTCAGTGTAGAGAGAAACTAAGCACTGAACGAAAATCCCAACAAGAAACACAAAATATGGTGAACACCAACCTTTGGATGTGTAGTCTGGCAGACTATTTAACTGTGTGCTCTCAAAGTATGCTGTTATTCTACTAATACTAGCAATGCTATAGCATTACAATGATAATGTATTCTTGAAAATAGATTATTTTCTCCAGAGATCTTGTGTCACCAGCACAAGCAGAAGGATGAAAACATATCTGAACCTGAAGCAGGAGAGAGACTTCTGTGCCCTGGGTCTGCATGCACACTGTTTGCCAAGTGGCTTGGCACGATTAAGGAAAAAAAAAGCATTGCTGGAATCTTATCCAAGAGCAGATCCAGTTCAGCAGCAGATAGTAGCTTAGCTTAAAGCCACTGGATTAGAACTTGGATGGAAAATTAAACATGTACCTAGGGTCTGAAATAAGATGTGATTTAGTAGCTTAGTGGAAACAGACACTGGTTGCTTTAAAGTTTTTTTGTTTCTGAAAGTTTCTCATGTCTCAGATATGCTACTATTACAATAACTACACTGTCAGATGAAATAGCAAACTTTTGGCTAAATTATTACTTTTATGGCTGCTTAGTTTTATGCAGTCAGCTTATCATGACACAGGCTATATGTCATTTGTGTGATCTACAATGACAGCCTTCATGTAAAGGGCGTTGTCTGTATATTGTGTCAAGTTCCAATCTTTAAAGTTGTTAAGCATATGAAGGTCTCCTACAAGCAGCAGCTTTTATGTAAAACTTAGCCCACCTTCTGTGATTTTATCTAAGAAACAATTTCAAGTGGAGGGAAAAAAAAAAAAAAAGACTTCTTTGTTAGCTGAGTACAAAACTCGTGTTTTGAAAATAGATCCTTTCATGTATTAGGAAGCTTGCATGAAAAAATACTCAGAGCTGACAAAGAACTCAGTTTTCCCATGTTCAGTATCTGAGTTAGCTGGAAGGGGAAAAAAAGGCATGACAAAAGATTGTCAAAGCAGTGGGGAAATTATTGCTTGTTGGTGAATGGAAGCATTACATGCTGGAGTAGGGGGGTGCTTTTTGCTTTCCACATCTCTTCAGAACAGAAAGAAACTACATACCTAACAAGTTTGGAGGAGCCAGACATTTCCAAGCATTAGGTTGGTTCTTTCCCTCCATACTGCAAGAACACATTGTGAGTCACCTTAACTGAGTTAGACTGACTGAAATTAGTTTGGGCCTGGTGTCAATCAGCTCACTAGGACTGGTCCATTTCTTACCTTGGTCACCTTCAGAATACTTTAGCCATCTGTTAGCTAATTGCTTTAAGTTTCTGGGGCAAGGACTGTCCTCTTCTTGTTTGCAGCTATAACACCAAGATGCCCAAAGCCCTGGACTTTAATTCTTGATGGTCTGAATGTGTATGCAAGCCTTTCTCTGTGGCTTGCAGAGCACTGGATAAGCATAACTGAAATGCAGTGATATTATTCTCTCTCTCTCTCTAGCTCTTGAATAATCATTGGGGGAAAAACAGCAGCTTGAAATTAACTATATCAAACACGGAGAATGAAAATGTAAGACAAACTTTCTTCCTCTAGTCAGGCTAAAGAAGGCTCGAAGAGCATATCACACTTTGTTCACAGCTCCTGTTGGCATTTCTATAGGTACTACATGTCAAGCACTGGCTACATGCAGTGTACCTTGAGACGGGAAAGTTGTCTTGCCTGGGAGTTTATCCTACCCAACTTCTGTTACAAAAAAGTTACAGTCACCAAAGATAATCATTAGAATCAATCAACAAGGAGAGATGGATACCTACAAAAAAATCACAGAATCAACCAGGTTGGAAAAGACCTCAGAGTCCAGCCCATTACCTAATGCCTAACACCTCCTGACAACTAAACCATGGCTCCAAGTGCCACATCCCATCTTTTTTTTTTTTTTTTTTTCAACACCTCCAGGGATGGTGACTCCAACCATCTCCGTGGGCAGCACATTCCACTGGCCAATTACTCTTTCTGTGAAGAATGATTCACTATAGACACAGGCCAGGACAAGTCATTCTTTAGAGATGGCCATCCTTCTCCAGTGACTATTAGTTAACTAGTTCAACTTGCTGTCTAACTATTAAATAGCTAAAATTAGGTGAGATGACTCCCACACAGTGATGATTAGTTTTCCTCAGGACAAGCCTGAGCAAAAAAAGTGCCTCTATTTTGCCATATTTAGCAACTCTAGCACACGTAGACAGACCAAACCCAATCCAAATTTATCTCATAGAAGTACTGATAGCAATGCAGATTTACAGGGAGAGATGTTAGCACTGACTGTAAATGACAGGTGTTACCCTTGGTGCCCTGAGGGTTTATGCTCTAGTTCATGCTGCAATCACATCTTTGGTTTGCTCTATAAACAAACAGTCACTCTAAGTATACAAAGCAATTGCAGCTTTGCATTTGTATACCAAGCCAATCAAAACCTGTGGAATATCAAAACAGAATTGAGGTGGTAAAGTTTCAACTGAGTTCAACATTTTGCCCTGAGTACTCCCACACAAGGCAGGCAGCAGCTTATCTTGGGATAGTTATGGTTTCCCAACTGCAATAATGGTCTGCCCACCTCTGCTTCACTCACATTGTAAGTAGCAAGTATGAACTGCAGTGAATTTCAGCCTGGAAAAACAAAAACCATGCTGCTTTCACTAGTTGTACCATACCCTGTCTTCTTGGGTAGTTGGGATCATGGGATGACGGAAGAGACAGTGGCAAGGAAAAAAAATCCCTCAATGCCTGACAAAGCCAATTTCTGCTTCTGGATCAGAATTCTTAATGGAAAAAAAAAAGTTACTGTGGAGCCATGCCCATGTGTAATTGCAATACTTTTTTTTGGAATACAGTTTCATAGCAATTCCTGGAGTTTGGAAAGGTTACTTTACACCAAGAGCTGGTTTCATCCAGCCACCAGAAATCCATCGGATGTGTTTTAGGGAGGATTTCCTGTTTCTACTGTTCAACATGTGCAAGACCCTGACCTGAACTTTTGTGTCACCCTAGGAAGCATTGCTGCTATTCAGGCAGGTCTGGTACTTTGCTGATTTTTCCATTTTATGAATCAAAACAAACCAAAGCCACAGGAGTTTGCTTGAAGCTAAAATGCTCAACTCACCATTCAAGGAATTTCTTAAAAGTACATGCCACTTAACTGACTAGGTAGAAAGTACCCTCTTTCTGCAGCTGATGAGGGTGGCTTTGTGGGATTTTTTTTATTTATTTTTCCAAGTCTAGAGAATTTATACACCACACCAATGTATAAAGCCTCTAGAAGATTATAAAGCAGGTTAGAAAGCCTCCAGCTGCTTGCTCTGTCATGCTACCGACGTTTAGCATCCTGATGTCAAAGGAAGAGTTAGGAAAAATAAGAAGTGGTACCAGCCACTGCAGCCCGAAGCAGCAGTTAACAGTTTCTGGCATAAGTATGTGGTGGGCATATGAAACATATGGACACACAACATGGGGTGGACAGCTGGAGGCAGAAGCAGTATAAACCCCCACAGCAAGGTCACCCAAACTGATCTGTTAGTTTCCCAGGTGAAAGGTTTTCAAAATCTATTATTTCGATAGATGTATTAAGAATAATGATGGAAAGAATTCTTTCGAGGTGCCTACCATTAGGTTTTGTACTGATAAATTTGAGCTTTAAGTTTATCCTTTAAAATAAAAAAAAAGTAAAGCAAAGCATGCATATAATTGTATCTGTAACATACAACAGGTTAATACTGACAAACAAGCTTCTCAACACATCCAGTCAACTTCTGCCTAGTCTTTCTCTTCAGTTACAAGGTGTTTATATTCTTTCCAACTCAAAGACAAAACATTGCCTTCTCAAAAGTTGTTCAAAGGTTTGCTATCTTCCTACACATGCACAGAAATCCTTCAGCCCCTTCTTAGGCTACAAATACTATACTCAAACATTTGACCATTAAAAGATCATTTACAGTGAGGGACGACCTCAGTACCTCACCTACTGAAAATATTACAAGGCTCTCTGTGGCAACATATCACCAAATAAGAAGCCAGATTTAGACTATTTTATGACAAATGTGTGGTAGAGAATCTGAACTGAGTTTTATGCCATTTATCAAAGGGCAAAAAAAATTGCCAAGCCAGATACAAATCTTCCAGCAATTTTTGAAAAGCTAGTGGGAGCAACTTATCCTTGAGCAAGCACATAGGTCTTCAGCTCTGAAGTCAAACCATGAGTATAGAGCAAAACAAGAACTAAAAGAAATTCAGAATTTTTAGAATGTCCAGAGAACTGACTGATGCCAGGACTCTTACAAGAACCCCTTTTTTTTTAAAATGTTTAATGGCTATTTAATAAAGATTTCTTGGCAGCCATCTCACTTCACTACAGCTCCTAGAGATTTTCAAGAAAATTTTCCAGTAAGTGTTGGGGTTTTGTGGCTTCTTTTGCTGTTGTTTTGTTGGTGGTGGTTTTTCCTCTTCTTTCTTTTTTTAAGCCATTTGTGTGTGGATCATATGGCAACCAGTTTGAGCAAGAAAAGGAAGGTTAGATGTTTGTGGACAAGCTCAAGCACTCTAATTGCAGACCAGTAGTTATTCACATTTCCAGGCTACTCAAACCCACTTGCAACTTGGGTCACCTTGTGTCAGCATGTGGTTCAGCAGAAAAATAACTGAAGGATGAGCAGCAAAAGAGGAAAAAACGGGTAGGACACATCAGATCTGACTGCAAACAGTACCCTAACCTCTGAAAATGAAAACAAACATATCAAGACAATCTGGACTGAGGACAAGACTATGATGATGAATGGAGGTAGATAAACAAGTAGTCCAACATCAGCTGAGAATCTGGCCCTCTATTTACAGCATTTGTACAACTAAAAGGTTATGACAATCTGGCAATCTCCTCATATAATCATCTGCTAGCTGTGGACCCACTGTGTGTGGGCAAACCAACAGCTTCCATTTGCTTCACAGATTTCCACAAGAGCAATTCAGAAAATGAGCCTCTGCCTCCTTACATTTTCACCTGGGAAACCTGCAACATAACTCACCTAAGATCTACATATGATAATCCAGGGAAGCTGGACCACCAAGTCACCAGAGAAACTCTCTACAAACCTTTTTTTGCCAGGGAAAAATGCCTTTAGGAGTTGTGCTTTTAGAAGTAAAATCTTGCAGATGCTCATCATTAGCTGATGTAATTCTGCCCTGCCCCATATTCAGGGCTGTTGCTAAAGTAATAACTTACCCTTAATTTCTTGGGTGAGCTTGTCAACACCAGCCTTTTCTTCTTGTATGCTTAGCAAATGTTCCCCTCCGTCTGTAACAGCATGAAAATTTATCAACAGGAGCATGCACAGACATGCTCAGAAAATCTCAATGGTTCCTTATATTTTTCAGTCATGTCAGACTTTTGAACTTTCATTTGTGCAGCCAGCTGTTCTGAATTCCTAGAAACAATTTCATGTATATTGCAAAGATCTGTCCAATGCCAAGACATTGTTTTCCTCAGCCAATCATTTTTGTCATGAATGACAGCATGAGTAACTTCTGATAAAATCACAACCCTTTTAATTACTGAATCATCCATATGTTTCCAAATGCATTCTGAATTGTCATCCTCCTTGTCAGAGACAAGAACAATTTCTTGAGCACAAGAGCACTGATATTTACTATTGCTTTTTTTTTTCCCCACAATATTTCCTCTATGAACAACAGTGTTTGAAAAAAAAAAAATAAACCAGGGAGTAAGAATTATATTTTTCAGGTTTACTTCTGCCTAAAGTCTAAGATGAGTTATCAGGCTTGATTTTAGCAGTAGAAGGGCACTTTTAATGAAATATCCCCAAATAACTCTAACCAAGGCCTAAAAGAGGTCTTAATTTTTATGAGCCTAAATTAATTGGCCAGCGTTGTGGCCAGGCTACAAAATTAAAGACAAAAATTCTTCTAAACACTCCCATAAGCCTTATGGTCACAGGCAATAAGGTCTTACAAAGGACACTTGATACTTACCATGTTCCAAGCATTCACTACAGACATTTGTTAATTGCCATTTAAACTTACACTAATTACATAGCAACATGTAGGCTAAACAAACCAAAAGGGATGGGAAATGCAACAGCTGAAAATCAATTAGTGACCAGAAATAATTTTTCACTTATTATTGCCAACCTGAGGAAGGCCCTTTCTAAAAATCAGACGCTTGAAATATCTAAAATGTTTTACTTTGTTTATCTTTCTAATACCTACAGGAAATAGCAAAGGGTTTTTATCTTGTTTTGGGTTTGTCTCTACAACTACTCTCTTATTGTGTTATTTTCTTTAACTAGCTCTGGTATGGTTTTCCCTCTCAGAGCACTGCTGTAAGGGACACACAAACCCCTCATTTTCTTTGTGATCAGCACTGTCCCAACACCAGCTGGAGCAGCCAAGACAATGAGCTAGGCACAAATGTTAGTGATCTAATTTTTTCCTTCTGTGACATTGATTCATTAGTCAGAGACTCATGACTCTGGATGAAGCTACAGTGATTTACAGGATAAGACATTTGCATTTCTTTCATGGCCCCATAAAACACAGACACTGAGCTATCTAACTCCATAGTTACAGACATGGAGATGCAAAAAATGACATTTGCCTGTCCACGTTCTTACCAAATATGTAATCATAAGGGCCTGGATATATATATATATATATGTGTGTATGTTTGGGATCTTGTTCCTGATCTTGATATTTCGTTTCCATATTTACTTTTCATCTTCTATTAAAACATAACATAGGAAATTAGATTAAAAGAGGGGAAATTATACTAAGCAGAAGGAAATTAAATCAAGCAGAATTGCTGCGAGGCTGTGAAAGGTTTGACTGAAACCAGCCTTTGGAAATTAATGTCTTCAGACATCCTCTGGCCTAGTGATAGCTCTGAAGCAGCTACCACATTTTCAGAAAAGGTTATTCTTTCTCCAATAACCAGAGATGCTCTTGGATTCTGAGTAAGAGCAAGTAAAATACTGGATCTCACCATGGCTTGAGTCTTCTGGGTCTCCATGGAGCTGGGCATTCAGACCATGGTCTGACTGCTCCATTGTACCTGACAACAATTTACTTCTTGTCATCATGAGAGTCAATTCAGGAAAGTGTCCTTGGTTTGGCTAGGATAGGGCTATGGTTTTGGTGGTTTGGGGTTTTTTTCCTGTATAAGAGCCACTGCTACACTGATACCTACGCTGAGTGGTGCTGAGAAGGGCACTAAATACCCAGGCCAGGCCCAAGCACTCCACAGTGATTTGTGCCTATTGTGAATTGGCTGACAGGCTGACAAAATATTTTACTACTGTGTCAGGATTTTACACTCATTTGGGGGTGAAATCCCACAACATTAGAAGTGATCACTGTCCTAGGCGCTCCCCCATACCCTTGTAACTATGGAATCTCAGGGCAGATCTCTAAGGAGAAGAAGGGACTAGACCCTTCTGACACTAGAATCCTTCTCCATGCTTAGGCATGGAAAGAGAGGGATGTAAATGAAGGACTCCAAATGAATGGACACTGGACAGTATCTCTACAGATGTTGCTGGGCTTAGAGGAAAGAGGACAAAAGGAAGACAATGCAAGGCTGATGGTCATTAGAGGTCACTCTCCCAGCCCTCACTTCTTCCCAAGCTTCCATGGAATACTTTCCTAACCTCTAGTGAAATCTAATTTTAAATTCTCTGCAGATGGAAAAAAAACTGTTATTTGTTTACTGTCTGTAATCAGGCCATTTAAAAGGAATTAAAAAAAAAAGGAAAGAAAGAGAGAGAAAAAGAAACCCAGTAAGTTTGAAAGAGCCAAGGAGAACTTCCAAAGATACCATCTGTCAGAAATCTTAGGACCAAAAAACATTCATGTCATGAAATCTACTTCCTATTGGTAGAAATTCATAGACTGTCACAGATAGAATGAGCTCATTCTCATAAATGGATTGGAACATTTTGGGGTTTGTTGTGTTGTTTGTTTTCTTTTGTTCTGAGACACATCCAGTTTGATTTAAACACTCATGTCCAAGAATAGTCTTGTAGCTTCTGTGGTATGTAGACATGGTCACAAAAGAATGGAGGCATTTTTGAGAAGTACAAAGTACTGTTCCACCCCAGCATGTAGAAAAGAGAGACCTGATGTTGCCAGAGCTATGGCATTTACATCTCAATTCATTACGATGGCTGGATGGAAGGGAAAGGAAGGAAGAAAGGGAGAGAAGGAGTGAAAGAAGTGGGAAGAAGGAAAGAACTACAAGAAGTTGGGAGTCAAAAAAGGAAAAAAGGCAATCAAAGTGCTATTGAAAATGGACAGCTGCCCTTTTTCATGTGCAAAAATCAGTATGACGAAGATTCACAAGGTTTGAAAAAGACACTCAGCTTCCAAAATCCATTCAAGCAAGGTACAGTGTCTGTTCTTATCCTTTCAGTCATGTGGAGTCCTAACTTGTGCAGATGAGTATGATGAAATCTATAAACCCATTGCTTAAAACAAAGCCAATTTATAGCTGGTATAATATACTCTCCATAACACTAAGTTAAAGAGTTTGCTACTATGTCCACAGAAAACACTGTTGTTCTTTCCAGCTAGCTTGGAAACAGATATGTTAAGACATCAACACATCAGATGCACAAAAGCTTCCCTTTGCAAAGGAGTTTCAAACCATAAAAAACCGCAGTGCATTTTCTGACCTGACATCTACCTGCTTCATTGGGGTATGGAGGGGGTGGTGGTGTTCCATTTCTGGAGCTGACAGAAAGGCTATGATCAGATAGCCTAATACAACCAAAATCATGCAATAGTACCTTTCTCATAGCATGATAAATATGGTACCAATCAGAAGCACTTTCTGAACCTTACACCTTTGTGATTTCAATTAAAGGAAGGGAAAGAAAAAAAAAAAAGAGAGAAAAAAAAGCAAAACAAACAAACAAATCTGTTGAGTAATACAATTTTTTTCCAAATGATTTTTCCACATTTGCTGCCAAAATAAACACATGGTACAAGTTAGTCTGTCAAGTCTTCATTAATTCCTCAGCTGTAGGAACTGCAGTGATTCATTTGCCAGAACCTGTTGCACTAAATCCCACTGTTTTTAAATTGTAACTCCAAACATCCTTTTAGCCTTGCAAAGAGTTTTAAGTGCAACTTATATATATATAGCAATTCTAAAATTATTTTCCACTCATCTTTAATGTCTTGGCAAGCAGCAGTATAACTAGCCTGTCACAAGTTGATTTTCAATTCCTTTTCTATCTAGTGGCACAAGGTTTAAAGCAATGTCACTGTCATCTGGGACACAGAAGGCAAGGATGTGCTAAACTGATTGGTTTCACTTCTGATAGGGAGCTATGCAAGCAGTTCCAGCACCAGCTGTGCCTTGGCATTGCTGTGTTCTGAGATTTCACTGCATTTCACTGCTTTCTACAGAAAAAAAAAGCCTTGTCAGTCTCCTAGCATGCAAGTGGACTTCTTGATATTCTTTAAGAATCCTTCATTTTTTAAGCAGTCCTCAATTTTGTCATCCAACTTGTGTTTTCTGCACTAGGTAATGTTATGATGGAACCCCTCAGTGTGTGGCTCTGAAAAACTCCTAAGGAAATTAAAGAGGAACACACAGGCTCTCCACAGATGCAAAAGTTTTGGTCCTTGCACATATATACTGCAGGAAAGGCTTGTGTCAAATACCTTGGGAAAAAATGATTCTTTTTTGCTATTGAACCAGAATGATCATCAATGTCTCCCCACATTTCTAGTAAATCCTTAGGAGACATAGAAACAAACAAGCAAAAAAATATCTTAGCCTGATCATTAGTGAACTGGACATTAAAGTATTCTCTCTGCCCTGTGGCAGAAGATCATCACACAGAGTATTGGTTACCTGAAAAGAGGTTGTAGTGAGGTGGGTGTTGGTCTCTTCTCTCAAGTAACAAAAAATAGGATGGGAGGAAATGGCCTCAAGCTGTGCTAGGGGAGGTTGAGGTCAGGTATTAGAAAACATTTCTTTACTGAAAGAGTGTTCAGGCATTGGAAGAGGCTGAATGCTGCCAAAGGAGGTCATGGGGTCAGTGGAGACATTCAAAAAACACATAGACATGGCACTTTGGGACATGGTTTAGAGATCATGGTGGTGTTGGGTTAACAGTTGAACTTGATGATCTTAAAAGTCTTTTCCAACCTTTATGATTCTATAACTGAGGAGCTTGATGGTCCAGCCCAAGATGAAGTACAGAAACCAGAAGAGTAGGAAAAGCAGACACAGGACCATGAGACTATCTGGTGAGCAGAGTTAGGGTGTGAAAAAGGGAATCCAGGGGAAAAAAAAAAAAAAAAAAAAAACCAACAACTTTCCCACAGTCTGAGGTGGGAAGGTTTAGTGGTACAAAATGAGAGGGAGAAAGATAAAACTGCACTTCCTCTCTGGCCTCTGCATCCTCCTGTCTCCCAGTTTTTGGTTGCTGCCTGCACCCTGGCACATCCCTACATGCACATCAGAACTCACCACTGCTTTTCCTCACTAGCCATTGCTAGGGGGAGCTGACAAAAAAGTGTGAATAAACTGCCCAGTCTGGAGGTTTTTTTTTTATAAGAGAAAGGAAGTTGACACGTGTAACCTAATATAACTGCAGCAGTAGCACAGATGACTATGTTTTCCCTTATTAAATTACTAATTAAAATTACAAAATCTCAAATGCACCCAAATAATTTCCCAAGAAGCTTTTGTTTCTTTGTTTTTTTCTAAAGCAAAAGACCAATGGATAAATGCACTGTAAATTTTTAAATGGTTGCTTTGGACAAATATTAATGCTTCAAAGGTGCAATAAAGCAAATGGGAAAGGAAGTGGTTGAGGGACCCTATTATCCCCATTGTTTTAGGTCATTACAGCAAGTGGGATGGATAAGAAGAAAACAAGGAACCAGCAGTGCCCCTAAGGCAGGTTGTTCTCATTCAGGATATTCAGCCAGCACATTTCAACATTTCCTAGTCTTAGCCTCACACCCCCTCTCCTCTTCACTCTGAAAATTCATTTTCAGCTAGGACTATCCCAATAAATATGCATATAACAAGCACTAAGACATTTTATTACTTCATTAAAGCTATTTTGAATATCTTTCAAAATTATTTTACCTTTGAGTAACGCGCTGAAATTATTAACAAGCATTTCAAAGCCATTTCTGCATGTAATTAATTTACTCAGATCCCTTCCCAGTAACGGATTATATTAACTCACTATATTTTCCCCTGGAACTCTTTGGTCTCACACTATTAAAAACATAAGTAAGGCAGCCTTGATGGTTTAGAAGGCTGATACGAGTATTGCACAGTCTATTACCTATAGCAATTTCTCCATATTCTTTGGAGCCAGAGATGCCCTAAATTATTTTACCTACTCAGGAAAGAAGCCTTCAACAGACTACTGTTTTCCTCAGTTTGTTAGCTGTTATGACAGTGAAACTGAGGCAAAAGGTTGAACTAAATAAATGATATGCAATAAACAAATCCTTACCTCCTTCCAGCTCCCAGTTTCAAAAAAGATCGATGAAATACATTCTTGGGTACTTCTGCATAGAGTCATAGAATGCAAGGTGTTGGAAAGGAACTGTAGAGGTCATCTAGTTCAACTCCTCATGTAGTAAGCAGGGATAGCTCCAACTAGATCAAGTTGCTCAGAACCCCATCAAGCCTGACCTTAAATGCCTCCAGGGATGGAGCCATCACCATCTGCCTGGGCAATTTGGGTCCCACCACCCTCCTAGCAAATAACTTCTTATTATCCAATCTAACTCTACTCTTCTCTAGTTTCAAAACATTGCCCCTTGTCCTGTTGCTACCCACCAGGATATCCCTATAAACAGTCCCTCCCCAGTTTTCTTGTGGCTTCTCTTTAGGTACTGGAAGGCCTCTATAAGGTCTCCCCTTAATGTGCTTCAGGTGTTTAATGTGCTTCAGGTGTTTAATGTGCTTCAGGTGCTCTCTCTGGCAAGGGTGTGAATAGACCTTTGCACTTCATCCATTTACATGCAGCCAGGTGCCATATATTCAAGTGTATATTTGTGACAGAAATATTTGTTCTTGAAAAATGACTTCCTGGAGAGTAAGATCAGGCTTTATTCACATGAGCTAGCAACTTTGATACTGAAAAATTCAGTGTGTGTCTTGGGGAAGCTCCCCTCCCTTCCCTAAATTATTTCTCACAGGCAACATTTGTCCTTGAAACATCACAGAGGCCCCTCTAATGACATATAATAATTCACAGCAAATAAATGAGAAGAAAATACTCGATTGCTCACTGGCTTCTCAATAGGACAGACCATACTGGAAGAAGAAAGAGCTTTCTCTCTACTCTTTTTGTTTCTCTTTTTAATTGTCTCTGTTTGGGAGGGAAAAAATACACACACAAAAAAAACAACCAACCAAACAAAAAACAAACCAAAAAAACCCACCCTAAACACACAGACACACAAAAATCCTGATTCCTGCATTTTGATCCAACTTTATCTCTCCCACTTGGAACAGGACATTGAGGCTCTGTACCTGCTGAATAATCTAATTTCAATCTTCTAAATGTTTGTCTTCTTTCATGATGGGTGGTTTTCTCAGAGTGCATGATTTCCAAATGAACCATAACCAAAAATGAAAATATCCTTCAAGAAGACGTTTTAATCTTTATTTCCTAAAATATCTTTTATCCTGTTTGCAATTCTTGTAAGTGACAGAATGGACAATGAAAAGTACACACACAGATACAGATAAAAAGTGGTGCAATGCTAGGAAATTTTAAAAGCCACAGAAAAATGTAGACTGGAAAGATGTGCTGAACAACAGAGCAGGAAAAAGGCATTGCATGGGACTCTGGGTAATAAAATGGACAGACTCCTCTGTGCATCTCCAGTTTTGGATCACAGACAGTCACAGAGGGTAAAATCCTTGGCTGCATCTCAGCCAGTGGCATGACTCCCATTAACGTCAATGGGGTCATGATTTCATCTGCAATGCACGAAGGAGCCTGCCAGCTCTTCTGTGCTCCTGGGGAGAAGAGAGGGACTGCGCCACATTATACCTACTGCCTCTAAGTGACACTCAGCTCTGACATAGAAGAGCAGTCCAACCTTTGAAACTTTTCTCAGGACGTTGCATTTGGTTTTGATTCATGTGGAAATCTGCACTGTTATACAAAGTTTCCGAAGCCCGTATGTGTCGCCGGCTAACCACAGAAGAAGCAGCTTCCAGCACTCCCTGTGACATTTAGGAGGAGAGTCAGGCCAGCTCTGCATGGTTTTCAGAATCCCACTATTCACATAAAAGCTTTTTTGGGGGAAGGAGAGGAACAGTTGAGTGCCTCAAGCACAACCAGTTTCTCAAGAAGTTGTTCTGCTCCCTGCGCTTGGCCAAGGCAGAAAGCTTAAATTACTATCTCCACCACAGACACAAAAACTTCACTGGTTCACAGAAAATAGCAACCCATGCTTGTGCCTCAGAGAATAAGCCAAACGTTTTTGTCCTGTCTCTAAATAGAACATAATTTTATTTCATAGCCCCCTTTTTTACACTTTTATGTTTCCCTCCTGGAACTTGCGCTTCACTGAGAACAGTCTGCTCCTGCAGCAGGCCAAGCATGCTTTATGACTCATGGTTTCTCTTCAATGTTGACAAAATTCATCCTGTTTTATCTTCATCTTTGGGATGGTAAAATTCATTTCAGGAACCAGAGGCTCTTCCTGAGGTGGTAAGGGAACAGTAACGTTCAGGGTGGTCTCCAGGAAAAGAGACCATCCTGGGGGACAAAGCCTAGGGAGGAGATTTTACCCTGGGAAGCTCTAGGGATGCTGGACTGGGCCCAGTGGCAATATACATAGAAGGTCTTAGGGCTGTATTCTTCTGAGCAGCACATGGGTGTGCCACAACCTGGTGGCATTGTGCACAGGTGAGACTGATTCAAACGTAGTGGTTCATCTCCTTCCCTTGGAAGGATGTAGTTGCAGAAACTCCTTTTAACAACCCATGACAGATAAATCCTTCACAGATCTACAGGTTTTCCTCTTTTCTTTAAACCGCCCTTTCTAGTTCAAAATGTCTCAAAACCATACTGCACACTTCTATGCCTACCAGTCAGATATAACCCAACATGGGATCCCATGCTCAGCTCCAGCAGGGCCAGTCATTGTAGTGCCTTTCAGCTGCTACTAAATGTTTTCTAAACACCAGCTTCTGCAACATCCTTGCAATTTCCTGTTTGCAAGCAGGCATCCACTTAAGTACTGAGGTAGGATGTGGAATATGCTAGAACTCAACTTTTATAAGACTTGGAAGAGTAATAGGGAGGCTGTACCTTTATGTCGTGACTTCTGCATACGATTAGAGCAATGAATCTGAGAAGTAACTTTGAGAAGTCTGTCTTGAGCTCTTGGCGGCACATAAAATAATAAACCCACAACTGACCAAGTATAATGTTTGCTTTCAGATGGTGCTGTGTGAAGGAAGCAACATTTGCTCAGAGTTCTCACCTCAGTTAGTATTTAGGTGTTTTGGTGTCCTGCTTTCAGCTGGGATAGAGTTCATTGTCTTCCTAGTGGCTGGTACAGGGCTGTGGTTTGGATTTAGTGTGAAAATAATGTTGATAACACACTGATGTTTTAGTTGTTGCTAAGTAGCACCTGTCCTAAACTCAGGATTTTTCCTGAAATTTCATTTCCCATGCTCTGCCAGCAAGCAGGTGCACAAGAAGCTGGGAGGGAGCACGGCCAGGACAACTGACCTAAACTAGCTAAAGAGATATTCCATGGCACAGGATGTCATGCTCAGTAAATAAACTGGGAGGAGTTGGATGGGAGGAGTGAATAGTTGCTTGGGATCTGGCTAGGGTTTTACTGGAGGTAGGTTGCAAACAATCCATCAAGGAAAAGCAATGACAAGTCTAGAATATGAGCTCTTGACACAAAATGTCTTCATGTTAAACTGAACATTAATGTAGGACTATTAGTCACACTAAATTACTTCTATTTTTTTCTTCTATTTTTGTATGTGTTCCTTGCCCACAGGTTCTATGGATCAATGATCTGCTTAGTAGAAGTTATTATAAATGTCTTATCCTTTTATTCCAGCCCAATTTGTAAAGACTGAGGTGACTGATTCCCATTCAGAATGTGTACCAATGCCATATATCATATATTTTTGTTTCACTTTTTTTTTTTTTTTTTGAAAGCATAACTTTTAATAACAAAAGGGCTGTGGAAAAGCTGGAACAGAATAATGTTCAACCTTAGATTAATCAGTTATGACTATTTTCAAAACAGTCAAATGTTCTACTGCATATGGCTGCTACAAACTGAAACTATGTGGAAGAATGATTAAAATGAGCATATTCAAACATCATTTTGGCTTTCATTTGTTCATTTCCAAAAACTGAGTACAATCATTCTGAAAGATGCCAGGTTTTTAATTGCTTTCAATGACAAACTGAGCTGAAACCACAGGCTCATTTCATACACTAAACCACAAAGAAATTGCCCCTTATTTCACTCACAATCTTATACATTTCTAATATGTTTTTAGAAAGAGCAACTCTAAAACTATTGAAATTAGCCAGAATGGACACAAATAATATCAGAGCTCATTTCACACATTAAATGTCTGTGGTAGGAAAATGTTGGAAACAACACAGAAAGCAGATTAGCTTTTCTGTCTGGAAAGCAATGCTGCAAGAACTTCTTTGTCCAAATTGTTCTTTGTCTGCATATTTCTGAGATAAATACCTAGTAAAACAAAATCTCTTCTGCAAAATCTGGAGTCTCACTGCTGAAATCAGCTACAAATTTTGGTCTTGCTTCTTGACAGAGGCAGAATTATGTTATTTTCTGCAAGACAGGAATTTTACTGCCTTCAACTGTCAAACCTTTTCTTCCAGAATAACAGATAAATTCCTTGTTAATGCTTTAAAAAAACACATTCTTGATTATCAGGCAGAGTAATCTTACCAATCAATAACACTTTGTTACTAGAAGGATATAAATGATTGCAGATCAAGTCCAGTGAATGTGTATTTTGCATGTGCAGGTAAAATAAATGCTGTACAAGCATATATATTCCCAAGGAAATCTTTCGTTTCTCATTTCAAGCTCTATGTTTTAAAAACTAGTCATGCTATCTCTTTACAGTGGATAACGTTCTGTGGGCCTGATCAAAAATCACACACTGAAGTCTAAAATTTAAATTAGGCAAGAAAGTGGTGCCTTGGTCCATGTGGTTAATCCACAGCCCCTTCTTCCCCAGCTAGGTTTGCACTGGTGGGAGAAGTTCCAGCCAGGGCTGTGCCTCGGCAGAGCTCAGCTGAGTCTGCACCCAAGTGCCTCGAGCCAGACGACTCTAGAGAAACCTACACCTACAGCCTATAGCCAAACACAATATTGCATCAGAAATTACATCACGTGTTTTTCAAAGAACAGGGGGATTTTCAGGGCAGAGGAGGGAGCTTGTGGGCAGGAATGGAGGAATTGCTGCTGTTTAGTGTTACTCATTCTCTTACCATTCTTTCAGCTTTTACTGGAAGGATCCTAGCCCAGCTTACTTACCAAGACAAGCACATTAACTATTCCACAGCTGTTCTGAGACAGCAGATACTCTTTTGGCATGTTGGCACAAAAGCCTTAGCTTTGACTGTACAAGTAAACCCCTCTTAATGGCAGGCATTTTGCTTGGCCGTTTAGCTAAAATGAAGCCTATCTTTCATAAGCCTTTTTTATCTACTCAGGAGATCAGTTAGGCTACAAGTGAAGTGTTTACAACTCAAATGCCCAAGGCTGGACCTGGCGTAAATGAAATTTGAGCTGAAATGAAAACCATCAAGAGTTCTGATTTCACCTGATGAAAACTGAGCTTTAATTCCCACCTTAGACAATGAGGTGCAAAAACGGATTCAGGGTGACTCTTACGACTGATCTTAAATAGCCATCTAGAAAGCCAACTCCCCAGCAAGTCCCAGCATACTAAGAAGGGAGGAATTGCTCAAGATTTTCAGAATAAAACCTTGGAAACATCAACCGAGTGCAAATTCATTCCATGTCCTGAACTTCTGGAATCTAAAAGCAGACAAAACCGAGCGTAACATTTCTGAGGTGAGCCCTCTGTTAAACACTTACCAGACTTTTCTCCACCAGAAAACTGCTGTAGTAAGCAGAAGCAAATGAAGCATCCAAGTGCTTTGGGCATCTTTGGATATCCTAACTGTGCTGAAAACAATTTGCAAAACAAATAGGTTCTAGCAAATAAATAGTGTATGTTTGTATGTGTAAAATGCAATGAAGTGGACCAACACTAATTGCATTACTTCCATTTTCCTAGTTAGATTTTATTCTGGTTGAAGGAAACACAGAACAGGTGTTCTATGATACTTAGCCTTCAACTAAATAAAATACCTTGAAATAAATAATAGGGTTTCTTTTCATGAGTATGATGTGCTTCTAAATAAAAGGATTACCAAGCAGATCATGATATTATATCACAGAATCACAGAATTGTTTCACCTGGAAAAGATCTTTAAGATCATTGAGTCCAACCATTATCTAGCGCTGCTGCCAAACCATCAAGAGATGATTTTAGGAAACAAGCCACCAAGAAGCAGTGGGTAAAGGTACAAGTGTCAACTTCTAAAACCAGGATCTTTGAAGAAAATGTTCATCAGAGGTAGTGCAGACAGCGGCTTGAGAACTTTCAACTTTTATGTACGACCATAGTAATTATCTTCTGTATCATCAGGTTATATACAATGATTTGCAATATCCAGGAATGGTAACTCAGATCTTCCAATCTGAGTGCTCTCCACTTTGTCTGACTACCCATAGAATGTGAGCATTTTGAAGTTTAAGGCAATAAGTGAAACCAGACAATTATTTATTAACAACATCCAGCTGGGGAGCACTTTGATGGAAGAAAGCAAACCTTTTTCAACAGACTCATGGCCAGATTCTTTTCACATTAATTGAGATTGACTGCTCCTCTCTAAGGCTCGCCTACAGCACGACAGTAAAACACATTTTTCATTTAGCTCAACATGCCAACATGTCTCTGTGCACACTTCAACAAATTCACAACACACCGGGCAGCTCTTGTCTCAGTCACGCAAGTCCAACCCAACCCTAAACTGACAACTTTTTGTTGTTTGCTCTTGGGGTGTGTGCAGAGTGAAGCTGGAGCAGCAATACATTCAGCTATGAGTCTGAATCTTTGGGGATAGCCAGAAACCCCAAATGTTGTCAGCTGCTGGGCTTTGTGAGGTGGCACACCACTGTCATCCTCCCAAGGATTGAAGGCAGGTTGTGCAAATACCTGAGACCTGTGAAAAGGCCACAGCCTCTCTGTTCCACTGATAAATGTGCTCTAGGAATAGTGATTGAATTGTTAAGGATGATAAAATTCATGGAAACCAATCCTATTTTTCATATCAGGATGAATTCTACCACCAGTTTGCTGACAATGGTTTTGTTTCTGGCCAGAATGAGAACTGGTTTGTCCTCCATGAGAAGGAATTGTATTTTTTATTTAGGCTATTGCTTAGTCGTCACTAGTGAATGAAATGTTCCTTGAACCTTTCTCTGGCATCCAGGCCAACCAGCACAGAAGAGTCCCAGTCAATATTAGCAAACCTTCCTACCTTAAAAGCAGAGCTAGTTTCAGTAAACACAAATCCTGCCTGGGACTGTGCAATTTACTAGTATATGTGGAGCTTATGGGAGATGGATTAAATCCTCTCACTGAACATGAATTATAAGAAACCTTCCTCATCTCCTAGATGTCAGTCAGGACAGAAATTAGCCAAATAGACCTTATTTAACTTCAGCTATGAACATAGCTGCCTTTCTATGAGATTGTTGAAGGACTTGATTGCAACTACTTTGTAGACCTGCAGACTTGTAATTGAGTACTGAGGGTAATAGCAAACAAGAAAGAAGCCTTTCCTTCTGCTTCTGCATAGCTAAGTTCAACTAGAGAAAGAAATATTCTTTTTGGTTCAGTAACTGCTCTCTGAGTTCAGTTCTGCTGAATTCTACCTCACAGGCTTATTTGCTCATGCTGGGCTTAGAGAGATGTCTTTGTTTCATCTGTGCAACATGACAGGCATCCCATTACACAAATGGTTTCCAGTCACCATTTTGTCTCAACATGCATGTGCATACATCAAACCCCAGTCTCAGTTCTTCAGCCTTCCTGCCCCACAGAACTTTGTGCCCTTGCCAAGACATTGGACATCCCTAGGAGAATGCAGATCCTGTTCAACTAAATAAAAAGCAACGTCAATGCATAGAAATCAATTACGAATGTTCAGGATAGAAAAACAAGCCCAAATGTGCTTTTCTAATTTATTTTCTATATTTATAAAGTGCACTGAACATTTGCAGTCAATTTGTAATATTATGACTTCCTTTACTGTATAGTTTTAATTTGTTTGTCTTATAGCTAACCGTCGTTGCCCATTGTTGTCTCCTGTTGCTTGTTCTTTTATCCAGACTCAGAGCAGACCTTGAAGATTGCCTCATTGCTTTAAGACAGAGTTTATTATGACAACTGCCATGGATATGTTCTGCTAGATGTGGATCTGTTTTAAGGAGAGATCAAGATTTGGGAAAATAAATGAGATAATTCCTGTCTTTGTTTAAAGAGATCTAACCCTCAAAGCACATTCCTATTACAAGTACACACATTTACACATTTTTATGCTCGACCTCGGTGTAATAGTGAGGAGGAGTGCAGCCTTTCAGTCAGATAATGAATGTAACACATGATAGAGCACTGTACTACAATGTTTTTCCTGGCATGAGCTTAGAATGACTGCTCTCATTAAGAGTGAAGTTATATTATTAAATGACACACTCCCAGATTAAGTAGAAGAAACCAAAATAAGCAATCTAATTCATAACTAGACTGATACTGAGGTTGATTCAAAGGTTAGCAATTTTCATAGAATCACAAAATGATTTGGCTTAGAAGGAACTCTAAAGATCATCTACTTCCAACCCCCAATGTCTTCCATTAGACTAGACTCATCAAAGCCCCATCCAACCTGGCCTTGAACACTTCCAGGGAGGGGATATCTACAACCTCTCTGGGCAACCTGCTCCAATGTCTCACTGTCCTCTCACTGAAGAATGTCTTGCTTGCCCCTAATCTAAATCTACCCTCTTCCAGTTTGAAGCTCTCAGTCCTTGTCCTGTCACTAAATGCCTATGTAAAATGTCCCTCTCCAGCTTTCCAGCAGACCCCCATGAGCCCTGAGTTGACCAAGTTTTCCAAAGAGAGTCTCATAGTCAAAGTACCCAAACCTCTGGCTGTGGCAGAAGTTCTGTAATCATTTGTTGATTCACCAGGTTTCACTGATGTTTTCAAACCCCTTCCCTTTGATTGGGAGGACTGATGTATAAACCTGGGCTCCAGTGTTCCTTACTGCTACTCCCAGGTCTCTGTAATCCTTCTTGACACTCTTCAGACTGTTCCTGGCTGTAATCACTGGTGTCCATGTGAAATAAAAGTGGCAGATAACAGCCAGTGGACCATACAAGGCTTTGTAGCCTCTTGGTGATCTCCCTGGTACAAGCTCCCAGTAAGCAGCACATCTTTCTGGAGAGCGCATCAGGCTGCTAAACAGGTGCCTCTGTACCTCTCAGAAGAGAGTCATCTACCTCTGTCACTATATATGTGTAATGCATGTGCTTGGTATAGAAAAATATGTGGAATCCACATAGGATATATAGATATGTATAGGATACAAGACATACATGTGTAATACAAAGGTTATGAAGAAGTTCCAGGGACCAGTTTCTGCTCTATGATTAATTGTCACAACATGCTAAATTGCACCTGTAGCTTGTCATTTTGACCTTGACCCCCTGCACTCTATTTCCTATCTGTCCCACCACAAACAGAAGGTTTGAAATATCTGGATTTAGATTGTTTTTTAAAGGCTCCAATACTTTCAGCACCACTGATTACATCCCAAGGCAACCCAAAGTGACTGCAGAAGTTTAGCCCTATGATGCATGGTGAAAACTGTCACATGGGTTGGTGAAAGTAACCACCTGAGGAGTCAGGAATGAGGACAGCAGACAGAACTGTGAGAATTGACAGCAGGGCAGCAAAGAAGCAAAGAGAAGCCAGCTAATATTCAAAGGCTATGTTGACACTGTTTCAAAGAGCAAATGCTTGAAATAAGCATCTTTCTGCATCCAGTTTGGCAGCAAGAGAGCATCTGTCCTCCATTTGCCCACCCTTCAGGATATTTCAGACTCTGCTACAAAGGAGCCTAGCCAACACAACTGCCAGATGTTGACTTATAACGTCATAGGATGTTTGACAGAAGACTTGGGGAGACAAGGATGTCTACCTGCAGATCTGGGTATGCAGCAGCCTCTTAACAGTCAGTTCCAGTGCACAAGATCTGTCCAATATCAGTGCCTGAAAGCAATGGGGCATAATTACAGGCCCAGGGTCACACTTCAATACCAGCAGATCTTTAGGGAGCAGCTGCTGTCATAAACATTGTTCTTAAGAACTGATTCTCAGGCCAGTAAAATCAATAGAGGCTTTTCCCATAGCAAGCAGCATCCCACATAGCTTATCCCAAGGAGGATCTTCTAACAAACTGAAAAGCAAGCCTCTGTTGACTACCTACAGCCACAAGAGAGGCATTGAGGCAAATAATATTGATAATTTAGTAATGGATAGCAAATATCAATGTTTGTATTACTCTTGGATAAGGAGTATTTTCATTTTCATTTTTCTGTCCTGATCTCAATGCAGAGGAGGCTATTTTCCAGTATTACATTACATACATAACCATTTTATTTGTGTTTAGATGCAGGCTTGCAAGGCTGTGACACCCCTCTGGTACATACTCCCCACTCAGTAGTTGATACTGAGACACAAATGACTGAAGTACAGAACTATGTGAAAATCCCTACTGGTTTCATGAAGGCTCCTCAGAAAGTACAAAATGCAATTAGGAGCTCTGCCCTTCATCCTTCAGAGACCTTTAGTACCTTTGCAGATGAAAAATATTTGCTGTGAGCCATCATCAGTTATGTTCCTGAGGGGGAAAGAAAAACCTGCTCAGCCATTTCTCATGGCTGGGAGGAAACAAAACCATTTACTTGAAAGCTGAACAAATTATCCTTTCTCAAGGGTACCTTCCAGTTATTTCTATTGGGAAGTGACTTCTGGCTCTCTCCTAGGGTCAGAGAATCTCGAAAAGGGAATTTAAAAGCAATTTCTTTTGTGAAAAGGCTACTGGCAAAGAGTTTTTTTCTCTCTGTGATGGTAGTAGAGCTGATTTCCTTCTGTCTTTCCAAGAGATTCCATGACTGACTGGGAGCAGAAAATTTTACCTCCAGCTCCAGCCCTGGGCACTGATATTGATCTGCTGTCATAAAGAAGCTTCTAAGCAAGTTAACATTCTGAAATTTGATTTCCAGTGCTCTGAACAGCTAACATTCACCACATGAAGAGAGAGATACCAGGTGAGCCTGGAACTTGGTCCAACAACAGTCTGTTCTGATCTGGCACCTCCATGAGTTTAAGTTTCTTCAAAGAAATCTTCCTGGCACCATTACAGCTCAGAGGAGTTAGTCCTATAACAGAAGTAGAAAGGCAGAAATAGTCTACTTAAAAAATAATTCAGAAGAGCAAGCAGTGTGGGTATCTGTTGTAAAGATTTACACATCCCAAAATCCATAATTCAAGCATGGTAATTACAATGGGATTGTGGTGTGGTGGTGATTTCTGTTTTGTGAAGGAAACAAAAAGTCTAGAAGAAAAGAGGGAAAAATACACACACCAGCTACAAGTGGTAGTATATAGCTAGAAAGTGAAGCTAAACATGCATTTTAAAGAATAATAATGAACTGGAACACTTTAGCAAGGGTAGCAGTTGGTTCTCTGCCACTTGCAGTCAGTTTGGCTAAACCAGACATTAATTAGGTGTTTAAGAAAAGCCTGGGTGAGGCACTTTGTGCCATGGTCTAGTTGATTAGTTAGGGTTAGGTGATCAGCTGGACTTGGTGATCTTGGAGGTCTCTTCCAACCTGGTTAATTCTGTGATTCTGTAATTCACAAAAGCCTGTATTATGGTGATGATCTGATCAGAAGACTGCAATGAACATTTCTGTCCATTTCCAGCCTATAAATCCATGTTCCCAAGCATGATCACACTGTTGAGGTCAGCAGATAACTGGAGAAACTAATGAACAGGTTAAGGTAATAGTAACCATAAACTTAACTCCCAGCGAAGACACTACGTCCCTCCAAGAGAGAAATCGGCATGACAGAGCTGCATGTGTCCAGGAGCTGTGGGAGGAATGACTGCCCTGCTCCGGGGGGACTCTTCCCTGGTCTGATTCCCAGGTCCACTCCCCTGAGCTCTACCATAATCAGGGCTGATCAAAAAACGTTTGTAGAAAGCAATTCATCTCACCTACTTTCAATACCTGTTTTAGGATGGTAATCCACTGGCTGTAGAAAGAGCCTAGCTGTTTGGTTTGGATCAGACATTCAAGTGGCTTAAATCTGCTGATCAGCTGGCAAACACAGAATTCAAATCAGAGGAAAACTCTCTTGCTACACTGGGCTATGGTCTCCCAAGGCACATACAAGAAGCCTTTTAATTTGGCTATATAAACCAGAATGGAATGATCACACTAGATGTACTAAAGACATATCCTGTCTTTGGCAGGCTTTGGAGGGTGGAATATGTCCTCCCCAGCTTAAATGTTATGGTACAAAGTCATTAGGGCTACCTTCCAGTGGTTAATTGTTAAGCACTTTTTTTACAGGAAGCAGGGGACAGGGAAGGAGGAGGAAGACTGAATGTTCCTCATCTCTAAAAGTTATGTTCTTGGTGAAGCTTGAACATAATATTATGGTTCTGAGCTTTACAGGCAAAACGTCTATGTTGCTTTCACAGCACTGTCAAGAAAGAACACCAAGGGAATCAAGCAGTTGGAGACAGGAGGAAAACAAAATGGAAATTTCATTTTTATTCCAGAGTTTTTGGTGTTGCAACAATGATCTATGACTTCAAAAAATCTTCTGGGCAGTAGCTATAAAATAAAACTACATAAATTCATTTATACTCTTGGCAGATCAGCGTTCCTGAAAGGCTCCTGTTCTTTGTTTCTTCTTTCCAGAGACTTAAGAATGCTGTTTCTAGGGCATATGAAATCACAAATATGAAAGTGAAATAAATATTTGTTTTGAAAGAAAACCTTGATTTCTGCAGAAGAGAGACGACTTCCAGTTCTGGTGTTTTGGCTTTTTCCCAGTCAGAAACCAACTGCAGGCAACTGATCCGTGTTCAAGATACAATGATGGAGCATAAGCCTCTATGATCTGCATACCCTCTCCCTTTCCATTTCTTTTAACCCCCCAGCTCAATTAATATTCATTGCTGCTTAAGAAGGAGCAGGTTCCCTGCAGAGTGGTGTGTGGACACTTGTCCACCAAATAAGACAAGAAAATCATCACTTTCTGGGTTGAATGGGAGAACAGAGTGCTCAGAAGAAGCTGACCTCCTGTTTGGATAGGACATAACTATTTATTCCCATTGCTTTAGGACAACATTTGAGCATTGGCACCTGGAGCTGGTGTCAAGCAGATATTGTATCACTCTCCATCCCCCTACAAGCCTCCACCTTCTGCAGGAATTCTGCCTAAGGGCAGACAGATGCTGGATGGCCATGGGGCTGTGCCAACAGCTGTATCATTACAGGGATGAGCATTACCAGGAGACCTGATGTGCTATTAGTCCTCAATGCCTATTCTCTTATTTGCCTGGTTTGAAGATTTATGTGAGGATTGCATATCAGTCTCCTTCTCTGGAGATATTCAAAACCTGCCTGGATGTGGTCCTGGGCAACCTGTTCTAGGACAACCTGATTTAGAAGGGAGATTGGACTAGATGATCTCTAGAGATCCCTTTCAACCCCTATCACACTGTCATTCTGTGATTCCATGATCACAAATAACCACATCTGCTAGGTAATCTGAAAATGCTTTTTAAAAGGGACAGTAGGCCAAAATAATTGTAAAGTGTCTAAATAAGACCTGAAAGGAGTTCTTTTCCTTTTCCTTTTAAAGGAGTATTGTCTATTTAGTAGACAATAAGAGTAATTATTATCTATTCACAAACTATTGAATAGAGTTGTGTCTTCTTTTGGCAAAGTTCATCTCTGAACATTGTGATATACAAAATTCCTCCTGGCTTTTCTGCCCAGATCAGTATTTTTTTTAATGCCCACAGTAATATGGATAAAGTTCCCAGCAGTTTCCTGGGCCAATATCATGCTGAAGGTTAGGAAGCTTTCTAGGATGAACACAAATGGATTTCCTTCTGCAGCAGAAAAAGCAAGAAGAAGCAGGGAGGAGATAAAATGTCCAGATCTGGGTCATGTTGTTTTGGTTTTGCTTTCACAGGAATTATGTTTTGCCTTTCCCCTGGAATACAAACTGGTTAAGGTATTTCAAGAATTTCTTGATTATATTTAAATATCAGTGGATGAGCCAGCTGCCTGAAGTAAAAATGCTAAGTATTCAAATCTGGTTTCTATCCCCTGCTCTGAGAGTCATTCTTTTGTCATGGGTCTTGCAAGGTACAGTAAAAGGCATAAATAACTGACTGTGGTCAACTAACACATTCAGAAGTTTTCAAAGCCTGGACATCAGACTATATCTCAACCATAAAAACAAGCACATTTCTGACAACAACCAGTTTTCTTAGCCTAGAAAAAGGTATAAGCTTGTTGCATAGGAAATGAAACATAATTTACAAGTGAAAATGGGCAAATGCCGTTTGATGAAGAGCATTGTTTTTAACATGGGGTGTTTGGTTGGTTTTTTTTTTTTTTTCACTATTAAGGGAAGGACAAACACATTTTGTGTGTAGCAGTAGTCTTCTACCTGTCATTTTAAGGTAAAAAGGATTATAAAGTTTGTAGGGAAAACAAATATAGGCATGTTTACAGGCATCCAAAGAATGCCATGCGTGCACAAAAACTTTTCTCTTTCCTCCAATTCCATCTCTTGGTCTAATACAATATATTGCAACCTCCTTCAAACCTTGTGGTTTTGAGATCAAATTGACTTCTAGGGGCTATAAATTAGGAAGCACTATTTCTGTCTACCCAGAAATTTAATCTGGGCTAGGGTAGGATGTGTCAAGTGGGTGTAACAGCAACCATGTTCAAAAGAGGCACAGTGGTTTTATGCAGCAACATCTACACAGGAAGCTAATTGAGAATAATTTATCAAGAACAGTCATTTAAGAATAAATTTCTGGGTGTATAAATTCTACAGAATAATCTTAAAGCTGCCAGAAGCCTTCCTAGTACTTTGCTGGACTTAAGTACAACTAGAAATCGATTACACATAGCACACAACTGTGAATCTCAATCACACCCATTCAATAAAAACATCCAAAGATATTCTTCAGGCCAGTCTGTGGCTTGGTGAAACTCCCCATCTTGCAACACTTGCAAACTGTGATTTGGCAGGTTAGTTTAATCTAAGAAAATATTTACATCTTCTTAGTTCTAATATTTTGACATTTCAGTGACAAAGTTGTGGTGTATTAGAATGGGGCTGTTGGGTTGGGTTTTTTTTTTCCCCCTGGTTATACTGAGATTGATGTTTGTGGCAACTCTGATATGCTGCAAGAAGCTGGTTAATAAGAGCAGATACCTAACTCTGGTTTTTATCCCAAAGATATTTTTTTAACAGGAAGTGGAAGACCAGTTTTTTGCAATGATGTCCCTGGTTCATGAAAAACAAAGACATTTTACAGTAAAATGCAGTCTGCATCATTTGTGATGAAAAGGTTTTCCTGAGTGCTTGGGGTTTGCCTGCTAATGGTTCTATCTATTTGCCCATTAGTAGGCAACCATTGCTAGGAAGCACTGGTAAACAAGGTGATTTATCCTTGAATAAATCCTTGCCAAGCTTTTGGACATAATTGCCTCTAGGAAGAGGACAAGATGTGCAAATCTGCATTTATTCAATCTTTTCCAGGAGTACATTGTAAACCAAAGGGGAGAAGCAGGCCATCCATAAAGGGACAGATGTATGAGGCAAGCAGGCAAGGGAAAGCTCTGGAAAGCTCTGTTGGCTTTGGAAAGAAGAAAACAAAACCATTTAAATCAATAAATATTAATGTAATGATGGATGGGAACACAGCTTTCAAAAATCCATTTTCTTCTCCAACTACAAGTTAAAATGAAAACCAGTTACCATTTAACTCACACAGAACTTTCTGAAAGGCATTTAGTAAAACAGTGTTTACCCCTCCTATCTCTTTTTCATTTCTTCCCTCCTTTGTACCCACACTTAGTGCATTCTCTGCTGGAGGCATTAGAAAATGTCTTCTGTTGTACAAGAGAAAAGGTAAGGCCAAAGCCAGGACATTTCCAGCAGAAGAAAATCAACTCTGCTATCTGTGAATGGCATAACTCATTTTTATTATAGTGTAGAAAATCAGATCATTAATGAAATGAGAGAGGAACCCTCCTTTCTGGGTTTGCTCCTTCAATCAAAATGAACCAGGTGGTAAAGCTCTTCTAAAGTTCTCACTTTCACTCACCTGATATATGTGCTCTTTATGGAGAAAAATGATTGTGTCAGTAATGGCCAGGATGCCATGCATGACACCTCTCAAGAAATATTGCAATGTATGGGGTCATACTGCTTATCATCTCCTGGTAAAAAAGGGATTTTTACTATCAGAAGTGTCTGTTGTAAAACAAAAATTGAAATGGGGTGTGCTGAGCCTCCATCTTAGGCTTGTACACTCCTATGATAAACACAAAGGGGAAGAAATGGGTGAGTGTACCTCTGTACAAATTCCAGTCCTTCCTTATTACCTCAAGGCACCAGCACCAGCCCTGGGTTTGTAGGCAGGCACACCAACCCTACTCGTTTCATTTCCTAGACTGGGCTCAGCCTCCATTCCTGCTGTTGATTTGGACATTGGAACCTGAACAAACTCAATATATCAACCTAAACCCTCTCAGGGGTACATGCTTTTTAGGCAGCAAGCTGACCTTCATCCAAGACCTTATCTTTTGACGTTTTAGATATACTTCACAACTGCTACCTTATTATTGCTAAACCCACACACGAGCATGCATTCAATTTTGTGTGAGTTCTGCCTGGTCCACAAATGAAATGAGAATGGATAACAGCATTGCAAGGCTCTCTCTAAATGGGAATTCACTGTGAGATAACAAACAGCATGTTAAAAATGCTTTTACTATCTGCTTATCAGTGTTATGAGTTATGTGCCATGAACTTCACGTGCTGAGCTGCAGAGCACTAAAGGCAATGGAATTATGGATTCCGGATCAAAAGCCCAACTTAAGGAGTTAATTGTGAAGCAAAGGAACTAGGAAGTGAATGGTACCCTTGATAAGCAAAAATGCTAGTCTAAACAAATGTCCAAATTCCAGCCTGATACAGTTCAGTTGTCCTGCCTAAATTTCTCAACCATTTCAGCATGGTATTCTTTTATAAATCCATTTAAATACAGATTTCATTTTGTTCTGGATTTAAATAAGGATTAAATTCACTGGGGCTTAACTGTATCAAAAATTATGCCATCACATCTTATTAGACTAACTCTTTTACCTTGGTGTGCTTTTTCATATGTTTTGAAAGAACCAATGAGCAAATTCTCAGTATATGCATTATAAAAGTCAACTCAGGACTCCTTGACATCAAAAGACTTGCTTTGAATTGCGTGTGTCTTTGGCCACTTACAGCAAAGGACTCTCTAATTTAAAATCTACATAAAATACTAAAACTCTTAAACCACTATACCCTACAAAAACCCAGAGTCATTTACTTCATTCTGGTCCCCATGCTGCAGGGGATCTGATGAACATAGTCAATGCTTTATCTGTCCTTTGAGCTGTGTGCTTCTGCCCAGCTGATTATCCTGCCACAAAACTCACCTAACATGCAATAGCAGAAAACACATGAGAAAGTCCCAGCTTCACAATAAACCTGGCAAGTAATCAGTAAAAGTGAGAGGAAAAGCTGACAGATTTTTATCCTGTGAAAAAAAACAGATATTAGTAGTGGTTTAGAAGCATATCACTTAAAGATGAGCAGCAGCAAAGTTGCTGCTTTTTCCTTGACAGGAAGGGAGGAAGATAGAGAGAAGTTGTACATCTTACCAAAAGCATATTGATTTCTTTTTAAAATGTATTTTTCTTTTTAGAGGTCTGGGATTTCATCATCTGCAGTGTTTTGTGTGTGAATCACTTTAGATGTCTGATCCTCAGTAGCATCAGATATTAAAAACTACAAAGTTTGGGTTACTTTGTTTTCTGTGACAAATTACTAGTGGCAGGTTTCATTTTGAAAGGTGTAAGAGCTTGAAATTCTTAAACAAATAAAATCAGTTGCTGCTAATCATAAGGGTGATCATCACATAGTAGGAGCAAAAAGATAACATGCTGCAGCCTTAGAGACTAAATACCCAAGGCATCAACCCCTTTATGTTGTCCAAATACCAAAAAATCCTCACAATCCTTGGCTTAAATCACAGATCAACTCTATTTCCACTAGTCTGTGTTCCAAATTAAATTTAACATAAGATTCCAGTTACAATTTTAAATATTTCAGGAAACTTGAGGAGATGAAGCTGAAACCAATGCTTAAAATTCTTCAGAACCATTATATTCATTTATGTTCTAAATAATGGGATTGTGTGTGTGTGTGTTGATCTTTGTGTGTGTGTTGATGTTTTTGTATGTGTTTATCTACAAAGTATTTTCACATATCTACAAATACATGGACTTACACAGGTTTATTAGATGGATTTGGGCTTGAGCATTGCAGTGTACAGAGCAGGTTCACTGCTAGGGGTTATGGTTCATACCTTTCAGCATAGATGACTGACAAAATCTGGCTATTGCAGAGGGCCTGAGCAACCTGGGGACAAGTGAGACAGCAGCTCACTTCCAAAATCACTGCTTGGAGAGCAGAAGAGTGTCTTGCAAAAAGACTTTTCAGGAGTTTCTGGAGCTCACTGCTTTGATTTCTCACTTTGGACCCCGTTTATCCCTGCTCAGTGCTGGTTCTTAGTTTCTGCCTCTTTACATCTTCCTTTCTAACATCCTTGTCCTAGTGCCCGTTCCCAGCCTCAAGTTCCATCTCTGCCTTCTCAGTGCCTGCTGGTGTCATAAGTAATTTTTCATATCTGTATGATGAGATTTAGGGAAGCAGCCCTTACTGGGATGAGCTTTCCCCCACTCCTTAAAAAGCTTTGTTAAGTTACCTTGAGGATCAACAGCTCTCCTTGCTGGCCTCAGTACAGACATAGCACATGTAGTTCACTTCAACAAAAGGGGTGAATATTTATTGTATTAAAGGTGTTTTATAGATTATCAATTCCAGATAGGATGGTTCTTGCTGTTTTGCCACCAGCTTGTTAAACAGCAGCTATGCTTTTGCTTTGATTCAAATATTTATGCTTTCCCAAATTCAAGAGAAAATACCTTTTCTAGTCAGTGTCAGCTATGTTTGATAGCACTGAGGGTGTCCACTGAACCAGCACATGCTGCTTTTAAAACTATAGTCTGTCTTATAAACCATTTGAGTCATCAACAATATCTGCAATCCCTTCTTCACTCTAAGATAGCATTTAACCAGCATCATTCCACAATTTAAAAAAAAAAAAAAAAAAAAAAAAAAAAAAAGAACTGTTTTTCATTTAATATAAAAATGATATGAAAGCTATTCATGGAGGTTACTGGCATTTATGATTCCATGAAAGCTCAAACCTTATCAATATAATTCTAAAAGACACCCACAGTGAAGAAAATTGTGCCCTTGGGAGGCTCTTGCAGGAATTAATCAAAACTACTTGTGACTTAGACCCATGCTGTGCTGGTGCTAAGCTGGAGCAGAGACCCCAGGCACACCTCCTGGCTCTAAGTGATCACTGAACAATGCTACAGGTTGATCCATTCTTGTGGAACCCTTTCCAGAGAGGAATGTAGGTTTTTTTACCTTTAGAAAGTCAAGTAAGCAGAGCCTGTCAAATAAACAAATCAGCCTGCAGCCTTCCAGTGCCAGCACTGCATTAAACCTTAGACATAACAACATTCTTCCCCTAGACAGTGAGATTCCCAAACCCTCACCAGCACCAGGCAGAGCTGATCTGATTCTCCATGGTGCTGCCACAGAGCTGAGTAGCAGGTGAGAGGTGAGCAGCTGAGTGAGGGGGCAGGTAGCCACCTAGCTGAGCACTGGTCTCAGAAGGCTCTGTCTCTGGCTTTCCCTTGGGTCCCATCCCCAGAAAACAGGTGAGGCAGGAAGAGTCTCACTCATTTCTGTGGACTGTAGCATTGCTCTCAGTTGGAGAAATTGGATATCACAGAGTGAAGCTGCAAGCCTTTCATCTTTCCTATTTTTTTGTAATGATCATATGATAGACTGCAAACTCCAGGACAAAACCTGTCTGTTCCTCCCTTTCTGGGCACCACTGAACACACTGCCTGTATGTAGTGTATAAAACATTGTTTTATAGTCCTCAGCAATGATTATTGGGATAATAATTTCAAGAACAGACATACTTTCCCCAGTGTACCCAGCCAAATGGATTTCTCTCCACTGTCAGAAAAATTGCTTTGCTAATCATAGAATCACAGAATGGTAGGAGTTGGAAGGATACAACTAGGATCACCTAGTTCCGATGCCTCTGCTAAAACAGGCTTACCTAGACCAGGCTGCACAGGAACGTTGCCAGGCAGGTTTCAAAAGCCTCCAGAGCTGGAGACTCCACAACTTCTCTGGGCTGCCTGCTCTAGTGCTCCACCCTACTCAAAGTGAATTTTTCACTTATGTTTAGATGAAACCCCCCTGTGTTCCAGTTTGTATCCACTGTCCCTGGTCCTATCACTGGGAACTAATGAGAAGAGTCCAGCCCCATCCTTGTGACCTCCACCCCTTAGATAGTGATCAGCACTGAGAAGATTCCCTCTCAGTCTGCTCTTCTCCTGGGGAAAGAGCCCCAGGTCAGCACTTGCAACAGTATATATATAAAATAAAAACCAGAGCAAAGTATAAGGCAAATTTTTAAATTCAGTTCTCACTTGAGGATTATCTGTGAGGAAGGATGTGTTAGCCAAATCCCAGCTGGCTGGAACTCTCTCACCTTTATGGAGTGGGAGACTGAGCCAATAATGCTGACTTTCAGCTCTTCCCACCAACCCCACAGAGGAACCTCTCTTCCCTCCCCACTGTCTGCTCCTCTCTCCCTTCCTCTCCAGCAGTCACCACGCCAGCTCAGCTCCCCTCTCACAACCTGAACAAGCTCAGGAGTATTTTGTTGGCTCGGAAAAGCTTCAGCTGCACTCAGAGACCCAGCTCCAGCCTATGCAGTCTGCTGCTCACTCAGAGGCACCAAGTCGTTTGTTCAGCTGCTTTGGAAAAAGCAAGATGTGTCTGAAACAGCAGCCCTTCTGCTCCCTGCAACTCTCCAGCTGACCCTCTTTGCTAATCTTTAGCCCCAGGTTATTGTTTTAAATTCAGGAATGAAGAGCTGGACAGTCAGACTCTGTTTCTTCATCACTTTGTGTTTTCTTTGTGCTTTGAGCGCTGCACAAAGCGCTGGAGGGACCTGCTGTGTTCACATGCTTTGTATCTCTACTTTTCCTCTCCCTCTTTCTGAAAGAGGCTGCTTGGCATGGAGAAGCTGAAGGAAAAATGTTGTATTGTTTTGGGGGAGGAAAAAAAAGGAAAGAAAGAAAAAGAAAAACCCACAACCAAAAAAAAAAAAAAAAAGGGCAAACAAACAGAATTTATTAAATGAACTATTTCCCCCTTTTTGCTCCTCTTGTTCAAACCAGAGTTACTGTAATTTCTGAGTAAAAGTTGTCTTTCTGGCCAAAGACCATGTCCTGCAGGGATCCCTGTACAAGCCAACTCATCTGCCTCAGAACTAACACAGCCACATTAGGGCAGGCAGTGTTACCAGCCCTGCTTTGGGCTGAGTTGTTCATTATTCCACAGCTTCAGTGACTGCTTTCAAGCTGTAGGTAACACCACCACATCTCAATGTCACTATTTTGAAATCTTAAAATATGAGGTGGTGGCCAGATAATGTTTTCATAGATGTTAAACTGATGTTCTCTTTCTGCTTTCCCCCTCCTCCCCTAAGAATAGCTGGTTTATTCATACTTGACTGCAAACATGCCCATGAATCTGTATCACATTTTCAGTACCTGCCACCTCAAGCTCTGTGAAATCATTTGCTCTGTACAATTCATCTTGCTGAGATTAGCTTAGAGTAACAGAATTAAACATTTCAGAACTACCATGCACATTTTTCCAGCTGACACCACAAAGCTGTGCACACTTGCTCCAAGAGAATAGGGGGGTTTATAGGTTAATATGAGCAGTTTGGCTCAACTTGACCTGTATTTTCAGTATCTCTAAAAAGGCTTAACAGCTTCCTCACTGTTTCTGTTCACTGAAGTCAGCAGGAAATCTCTCTGGACCTTCACAGATTTTTCTTTTCCCAAGTGACCTTCCCATTTCCTTCTAAATACATTTTTCCTGCATCACCTTGCCAAACATTCAGTGTGCCTTCAACAATTTCTCCTTTAGATTGATAATACAGGTGGCAAAACACTGTCCAAGCCATCTGTGCTCACAAGCTCAATGTTTTGCCCATTGGGTTTCATCTGAGCAGTAGCTAAGGTACTTGACTTGGCTGCACTGCACCTAAGGTTGAACATCAAGAGTGACATAATCTATAGCTATTCTTGACCTTCTCTTCTATTAAATGGTCAAGAGAATACATCTGCATCTACCAAACTTTCCCAGATTCACATGAAATGTGAAATCTCATCCTGCCAGAGGAATAATGTTCTTCATAGATATATATTTTAGCTGGGTAAGTTTTTTCCTTGGCCAATTCTACTTTTGGCAGGGGTTAATTATTGAAAGCCAGTAGTCTCTCTTTTGAGCTACATTCTGCCATGTTGTCCTACTTTTCCTCACCCAGCTTAATTGCAGAATAGACCTGCCATCCCTAATTTAGTCCTTTAGACTTTTTATTTTAGTCCTTTAGACTTTTTATCAGTATTTGATATCAATATATCAAATTACCTACATACATCAATTCTACATGATGGGACTTCTGTACTGCAGATCCTTCTGCAGTGTGCTTTCATGGTTATCTTAAAACTGTAACAACATCCAGGCATCAGTACTAAGCAGCCTTTTGTCAGCATACTTTTTGCTTATGTGCAAATTTAACTCTCAGACAGCTGAAATATTGTCCATGGTTTCAGCTAACTGCATTTTGGTTTACTCTGGGGAAGAGAGGGGGTGCTGGTTTTAACCAAAGCAGCGTACAGCTGTTATGCTTACAAAGAAAACCTCCAAATTGTAGCCTACTGTCTGTTTGGATTTGCAGAGAACATGAAATAACGAGTCCAAGGGTAAAAGGGTTTGATTTATTTCTACTTCTCTTGAATCAGATGGCAATAATGGCACACTAAATGTCAATAATTCCACTGTTCATCAAAGCATGGAAGAAACGCAGGAACAGCTCATACAGAAATAGCTACTCACTGCCTTTGAATGATTGCCCCTTGTAGTAGATCTTCAATCATGCATTAATTAAGTGGTTGCCAAGCAGTGCTGCAAAAGTGGTATCACATTTTTTTCCTGAACAAAGATTCAAAACTGAAAAACACTTGGCTCACCAGTTTTGCTTTTGTCCCTGATCTTTCTGCAGTTATGCAAACATTTGAGTATCTAGAAACGAGCAGGAGACTGCACTTTGAACTGAGTTTGCTCACCACCCTTGTAAGGAAAGATTTGGCATTTCTCTGCTGTTAGGGGTTTGCTTCATTTGAAGAAAATCAGCCTGATAACACTTTTCTGTACGAGCATTTTTTTCCTCTGCTATTTTTTTCACCACTACATTGTACATGGAGTTGATTAAGGCCATGGAAATTTTATTAGCGACTTCTACACAGTCTTGACAAAACAAGTGCTTGTAAAAGCTTTTAAAAAAAAAAATACCCCCAATGTTGAAGCTTAAGCACAATTTGCTACTACTGGAAAGGTTGAAAATCAAAAGAGTTTACCTGAGATGAGTACAGTTCGGCTGCATTCAATAGGAAATTCAACTACGTGGACTATAATTTATAATATTCTTGCTACACATACAGCTTATGGTTACTTGAGTGCACAAGAACAATGGAAACCTCTTTGCTGTGCTAAATAATGACAGTTCTACTGAAGCACAAGGAGCCTGTATGGCAACACTACCAATGATGGGAAGGAGACCTTTCTCCAGCAGCCACCAAATACCACAGGAAAAATGAAGCACTGCACCTCCAGAGGTTGCCAAGTATTACAAAGGTATTTAGGTAATGCATCTGGAAGGCAAACTCCATATCTTTATGTTAAACCCACACAAAACTGCAAAAGCTTTGTGCCAGCAGGAGCCATGGAACAAAGAATGTGATTGTTTTAGTTATGATCAGTCACATGTGGCATACATAGAAATGAAAGCAACGTGGGTGAGAAGCTTGGCCAGCCTAGTTCAGCACTCCATGGGGGAAAAAAAAAAAGAGCTAAATAGGTGCCCCATCAATAAAGAGAGAAACATTCCTCTCCAGCAGGTCACAGAGTGTCTTTTGATGGCTGCTGTTCATTTGTTGTGCCCAGTTATGAGCAAATATGATACCCCACAGACTGCTTTTCTGGAAAAAAAGGTGGGGAAGTCTGTTGAACATTTTTAATATATCGTTATTAAAGTTAACTTTGCAGACCCCATGTTTTATATGCTAATGGCTGCATGCCAGATGAATGATTACTGTAAATGTGTCAGTTAAATAGTCCAGGGACAGGCCCATATGTGCTCTATAAAGAAACTAGGTCAGATTACCCTGATCAAAACCAGAATGATTGATTCAAAATTTCAGGAGCTCAGAAATATGAAGACTGGTTAGAGATCCAAAATAGACTTAAGGAGATTCCCATCCCTGCTGTGCTTGCCCTGGACTGCAGCTATGTGAAGGGTCTGGAGAACAGGTCTTATGAGGAGCAGCTGGGAGAACTGGGGTTGTTTAGTCTGGAGAAAAGGAGGCTGAGAGGAGACTCTCTCACTCTCTACAGGTTGGAGCCAGGTGGGTGTTGGTTTCTTCTTCTTAGTAACAAGTGATAGGATAAGAGGAAGTGGCCTCAAGTTGCACCAGGGGAGATTTAGATTAGGCATAAAAAATTTCTTCACTGCAAGAGTGGTCAGGCATAGCAGCAGGCTGCCCACTGAGGTGGTGGAGTCACCATCCCTGGAGGGGCAGTTCAAGAAACTTGTAGACATGGCACTTTGGAACATGGCTTAGTGGGCATGGTGATATTAGGCCAATGGTTGGACTCACTGAATCTTTTCCAACCCAAAACCAGCTCTATGATTCTGTTACATATTCTCCAGACTTCGATACAAAAGCTCAGGATGCAGGAGCTCATAGTCACTTTGCAGATGACCAAAGAACCTGGAGATGTTCCTGCTGCTGGATTGCTTTACGATACTCCACCTGCTGTATTTGCCATTTGGAGGGGACTGCAGGATCAGTCAGACAGAGAGTATCCTGCAGGCTCCACAGAGGGGTGGGAATGTCATCAGCTGCTCCAGGAAGACATGGAAGGGGCCTGTCCTGGAATCATTTTGCCTTCTCAAAGAGCAGGATGACCCAGGACCATCACACAACATCTCATAGGCACAAAAGACTCAGTCAGACAACTGACCTCTTTGCACACCTATACAAACAGCAATATCTGCTGGCAAATACTTCAGACAGAGTGCATGCATTTTAAGTCTGTTGTGTTTCCTTCATCAGAAATGAGAGACTTGGCAAAGACAGCCTTACTTCATATTCTAGGTCAGTTTGGGGTTCAATCTTTGAAGCAGAATAGAAGACAACATTAACTGAAAACAGTTCCGTGTTGGTTTCAGAGGTAATTAGTTTCCCCTCATATCAGCTTCAAGAACTTCAATATGTTACTAATTTCCAGCCACAGAGCATGGATTTTTTGAGCCATCAGAGGATGACAGAGCCTGTGTGTGTTGCTTTTGTTCAACAGCAGATCTGACTTTGACATCCTTGAAGCTATTTGCACTGCAGCATTCATTTTCCCAACTTCACTCTGCTTTGTCAAATTACAGTGATCACTGTAAGGTTAATGCTCTCTCCATTGCCTTCTGAACACTGAACACATTTGTATGTGTTCTTACCATAGCAGGGAAAGGACCCAGACTGACTCAATACTCTTTAGCATCACTGTGCATTGGTTTAATCCATAAAAAGCTGCAATGTTTTCAAAGCACCACAGCAAGACACAGACTTTGGACCAAGCAATGCAAGGTAAGCTTCCACATGCATTAAGGTCTGACCCTAACAGATAACCCTAACCAATCACCATCATTTGATCAGAACCACTTTTTCTGTGTGTATCTTAGCATGAAGCCTCCATCAGCCTTCTAAAGGCCATTTGTACTAGATTGATAACCTCTTTTAAGAATCAGTCTTTTCTACCTTCATAATTCCTTACTGGAGAACAGAGAGTAAATAGAGTGCAGAAGGACCAGAAGTCAGGAAGGGGTCATGGTGGAATTGTTACTGATGCCCCTTTGAAAGATTGAAGGCTGCAGTGCAAGAGTGGGCTCTATTTTCAAGTGAAAAGGGTATACAAATGGGAGGCTAGAAGATGAACTTAAGGTTGATCTGAGTTGCTGCTATGGGCATATGTCAAGTGTCTTCTACCCACTGGAAGCCAGGAGAAGCAACAGAGTATTTTGCTAAACACACAAAAAAGTGAAAATGAAAATTCCATGTGTCCCCAGTAGGCAAGAAAATGCAAGCAAGAAACATTCTCCTGTGTTATTCATCTCTGGGAACCTGCCAAAGTGAGTCCAGAGGAGGGCACAAAGAACATCAGAGGGCTAGAGCACACATCCTATAAAGACAGGCAGAGAGAGCTGGCATTGTTCACCCTGGAGAAGAGAAGGCTCTGAAGAGAACCTACAACAGCCTTCCTGTACCTAAAGAGAGCCTACAGGAAAGAGGGTGAAGGACTTTCTACAGGGGTGCAGGTAGTGATAGGACTAAAGGCAATGGTTTAAAAAGAAAGAGGGTAGATTCAGAATAGATGTAAGGGAGAAATTCTTCACTATGAGAGTGGTCAGACACTGGAACAGGTTGCCCAGAGAAGCTGTGGGTGCCCCATCCCTGGAAGTGTTCAAGGCCAGGCTGGATGTGGCTTCGAGCAGCCTGACCTAGTAGGTGGTGTTCCTGCCCTCCTGCAGTCTCAGGATTGGAATTGGATGACCTTTAAGGTCCCTTCCAACTCAAACTGTTCTATAATTCTAGGACCTAACGAAACAGTATCCTGAATAAGCACACCACAGGTGGGAATGGGTCTTTGCTGGCCTGTAGCCTGTTTGAATTAAAGAATCACCATGCAGGATGAATTAATTCATTCTAAAGTGCCATTGTGGCTCACTGCATTCATAAAACAACACTATGCAAGCAGGAGTTACAAAGCCCAGTTTACTACCACTATGCTCAGTATGCCCAGAGTCAAACAGAGAAATCATTTCTCCCAAGGAACCTTTTCACCAAGAGAAAAGTATTGCTCTTTTTTTTTTTTTTTTTTTCAAAAATGCCACCTATACTCATAAAACAGACACTCACTTGATTTTGTACTTTGGTGGCACATCTTCAAATGAGATGTCTTCCATGGCTGTGAAACTAACAGCTGCTACAACCATAGACTTGTGGCTTGGCTTGTTAAGATTTCGTGGAACTGCAAAGTTTTTCCAGCAATCTCTCTCTTTGTGTTTGCTGATTATGGTTTCCTTTGAGGTACCTCCACATTTTTATGTCCATTCCTTTAGTGTCTGCTCTTTCTTTCCATGTATTTACTCAGCTGTGGTCTCTCAGATATTTTCCTTTATTCTAAAAATTGACTTCTCATCCTCTCTGAGCAGTATTTTAAAGCAAGCTCAGGTGGTGTTTGGGTCTCAAGGTTGTATAAATCGTTGAGTTCTTCCTTTTGCTTTCTGAATTCTTACAAATTCTTCACTGAAAGGGTTATTAAACACTGGACTAGGCTCTACAGGGAGGTGGTTGAATCCCCATCCCTGGAGGCGTTTCAAAGAGGAAGAGATGTAGTGCTGAGGGACATAGTTTAGCACCAGCCTTGGTAGAATTAAAGAATGGTTGGACTCTGATCTTAAAAGTCTTTTGCAACTAAAACAATTCTGATTCTATAAAGACCAATCCTCTGCTTCTGACACTTGGGGGAAAACAAACAAGCAAACAAAAAAACCCCAACCAACCGAGCAAACAAACAAAAAACCAGCCAAGAGCTGGGTTATTCTGTTCCATGTTCACTTCCTGAATAATCTGGGGGTTTGTATAATGCTATAACAGTACTGAAGGACCCCAAGATGGTCCCTAATTTCAAGAGCATATAAAGGATTGTGCCAGAAGTAGGACAAGGTATATTAAGTAATGTCAAATCATGTAACAGGCAAGTTTTGAGGTGAAAGTACCATGCAAAACAACATAAAGGCAACGAATAAAACCTTGATTCTATTAAAAGAGTATCACCCCAGGCTACAATGAAGGCAGCAGTTCCCTTTCAAGGAGAACAGCATCACCAAAGCAATGTGCTTGTGTAAATGCTAACGTGGTCCTTAAAATTATTCTAAACAGATACCTTCAGATAAGATATGGAAGTTTCAAGGCTGTTGTGCACAGCAGCAGTGAGGTTTTATCTACAGTACTAAGCACAGCTCTGTTTACAAGACAAGAACTTAATTATTTTGGCTTGTTTAGGTGAGCAGGGGAAAAGCTAAGCCAGAATTATGTGTGCTGCCTGAAATGTACATTGCTATGAGGACAGACATAAAGAGGAGGATAGCTATTCAAGTGGACAGTGATGGATTACAAACCATGTACAATGATGAACAGGACAAGCTTTGGGCTGGAGAGCAGCAGAGACTTCTTAGGCAGGAGAGCAGGCAGACTCTGCAAGCAAGGTGGCAGGACCAAATGTAGTCTGCTAGGAGGAAGCTAGGTAAGTATAAAAAGGCCACTGTAAAACACATTGCTGCAACAGCAGATGCAATTTCAGCTCTGTTCTAGAGAAAGGGAGCAATAGGATGCCTTCCAAGAGCTTCCCTTGTCCCACATATGACTTTTCCTCTCTTGAGCTCTAAATTCAGTGGCTTAGGAGATTCCTTCTAGTCTGGGATCCCATTTTATACAGAAATTCTCTACTGCTTGAAAGGTGGTGAGAGGAAGCACAAAAGTATTCCAGGAAAAAGGATAATATCAGTGATTCCTAAATGGCAGAGCTGCAGAGCAGTCAGTTTTTCAGAGCGCTGGGGCTAACCGTATAGATACTCAGTATATCACAGAAACTGCTTGGTGTTTTGAAGATTTAGCATCTCCTAAATAAATATATGATTTCTGTGGTTTGCAGTTCAGTCCTGGCCTGCTGACACGAAAGGCAATGTTTTAACTGATGTCAGCAGCACAGGTTTTTAAGTGAATCATGTACCTAATGAATCAAGTGGTTTGTCCTCATCATTCCATCTGATTTTAAGCCAGACACAATGTTTCATTCAAAACCATGATTTCTTCTTCTCTGATAAATTAACCCTCTCTAAACCCTGAACTTTCACAACAAAACCTTTGGAGTTTTGCTTTTAATCTTTGAGGTTTTCACAGAGAAAAAAAAATGGAATTATCTCTTTGGCTTTCCCTATAATTTCCTTTTTATCACTGAAGATACAAAGAGAAAATATCTCAGGATACTTCCTCATAAAACTAAAGCACTCCCATCCTCATTTACCTCTTATTCCTATTTACATGAAATAGATCATTTTTTTATATATGGAGTACATTAGAGTTTTGCAAAGGAACCTGTGTCTTTCCTGTCCCTGTTTTCTGTACAAATGGAATTTCTCTGTTGTCATTCTTGAAGCTGGAGAGCTCCACCGACTGCTGTGGGACAGAGAGATCTCCTTGTACTACACTAAATTTCAAAGCAAAACACTAAATTTCAAAGCAAAACACCCTTTCAGAAAAAGACCTGAAGTTTGTCAGCAGCAGTTTCTGGGCTCCACTGGCCTGACAGACTGGTTTGCAACATGTGAGCATAGCAATCCCTGAGCACAGGAAGAAATTCTTTACAGTGAGGGTGGTGAGGCACTGGAACAGGTTGCTAAGGGAGGTTGTGGATGCCTCCTCCCTGGAGGTGTTCAAGGACAGCTTGCATGAAGCCTTGAGCAACCTGGGCTAGTGGAAGGTGTCCCTGCCCATGGCAGGGGGGTTGAAACTGGATGTTCAGAAAGGTTCCTTCCAACCTAAACCATTCAATGACTCTCTGTGTGCTGCTGCCTCAGACTGCGGGTGAAACATAGCCCTGTTTCCTCAGAAGACCCCAGAACACCTGGGCAATCCGACTGCAGAGAGCATTTTGCAGGATATCTTAAGACCTCAAAAAATGTTTTTGTTGTGCCAGACACACCTGCACACATAATTTCCTTCTCTTCTTGCTCGCTGTGAACGGTGATACCCTGAAGGACACACACTCAGACTTTCAATCATGTAAACACTCATTAGCCCAAGGAAAAGCATACCAATTATCAGTGAATGGCAAAGACAGATGATCATTAATATGGCCATACAAACATTTTACTTAATTGCTAAATTAGTCCTAATTAATTCAGTTACTCCTACCTGGAATATTGCATGCTGTTAATGAGGAAGTTTAGCAACTGAACTTCAAATGCCTACCACAGTAGAGCTTCCTTGAAGTCAAGGAGCTTTGTGCTGACAATTTTGCCTCAGACCCATCTCTACTAGTAACCAAGGGTCCTGGGGA